>NW_008351693.1:1051489-1070431 GCF_000622305.1 Nannospalax galili
TTCTGCCCTGGAGCCCTTAAAGTGGGGGGCGTTGGGCCGGAGGGTAAGGGCCTTTTCCTGGCCCATCTCCCTGGTCCCAAGAGTTTGGCCCCCCCCCCCCCGCCCCCGGGTCTTTTTGAGACAGGGCCTCCCTGCAGCCCCAGCTGGCCTGGAACTCATGATGTAGACCCGGCTGGTCCCAAGAGTTTCAGGTCTTCTTTCCAGCACCCTTCCTTCCCGCTGTCACTGCCATTTCAGAAGGCCACTCTCACACCCCGGCTGGAATACTGCAGCAAACATAGTATGCGTCCGGCCAGCACCAGGCTGATCTTGCCCACATCTTTCTCATGCAGGGATTTATTTCCTGTGCTCTATAGTCGGCTCCTGGCGTGCTCCACGGTTTGGGTCTGGGTCTGCGCTGCAGTCTGCTTCCGCTGTGTCCTACTGTCTGCTTCCGGCCGACCCTACAGTCTGCTTCCGGTGTGTCCTACAGTCCGCTTCCGGCGGACCCTACAGTCTGCTTCCGGCGGGTCCTCTACACGGTCTTCCGTAATTACCTCTCTCTTTTGCCAACACGCATCCACTTCCTACTGGTTTATGGCTCACCTTCTGCTGTGTAGGAGCTGCCTCCCTCTGTGGCCATGCACTTCCTGTTTCTTCCACTGGACAGCCCTCTGCATCTCTGCATAAAAGTGCGCTCCTCCCTTCCCCCCTTCTCTTCCCGTTCCTCCCTATGTCTCCCATGTCCTCCTGAGGGCTGACACATCACCAGTCTGTTATTTTTATTTAGATTTGGAACACACTGCTATATAATATTGTCATCTTGGAAATAAAAAAGAAACACGGAATGTTGGAAGGAATTGTCTTGTAAATCCGAACAGTCCTTCACAGAGCCTAAAACACTATCTGGATAAGTGCGTAAAGATAATATTGATCGATTTATAAAAATTAATATACACAGATTGCCAGGAACATAACTATTACACTAAGCAAGGTTGCAGTTATTCCAATTACTTTTTACTTAAATATAATCAAATCAAAGTACTATATTCAGAGTTAAAAGACAATATAACATCAAGAGGCTTAAAGCAACCTAGGAGTCCCCTGTCTCCGGCAGGCAAACATACTTTTGTTTACTGTTGTTGCCTTTATTGGTAACATACCTTTACTGTTATTCCTTGATGACTTAGCTCTAGAGTTCATTTCCTACACCCTTTTCATCTGTCACTGGGATTCCTCCAATAACACTGCATCGCTTTCCATTAAATGATCAATTCTCTTCCACACCGTCCTGCTCTTGTGATATGGTGATGCTGTTTTCTTCTATTTCTCTGAAGATGTATTGGATGGATGAAGTGTTTTCTCTCCTTTCCCGCATATCCCCGCTGTGTCTCCCTTTTTCTGGTTATGGTGCACACGTGTTCATGTTGAACGAGCTCCTCTCTGTACACCAGGGTCTGTTTCCCACTTTTCCTTCCCAGAGCTCACCAACATAACAACAACAACAAAAAAATTATAACCACAAAAGAGGATGTTAACAAGAGCAGCCAGAAATGGTAAGAGATGCCAACAAAATTTTGGAAGACAGGCAGATGGGAAACAAGTGACTAATCTAAGGGGAAGAGGAAGTCTTTAAAATGTATGAAAGGAGATTATGAGCAAGAAAAAAAAAAAAGCAGAAGGCTGGTGAGGGTTGGGATTTGAGTGTGCCTGCGGTGACTGAGTATCAGATTCAGTGCAAGGTTGCCCCAAAGAGAGCCATGTTCTCATCTCTAGTCACAGGACAGCTCTGTCACTGGCGCCACACACAGGGCAGGGCAAGGCCATGCAGAGTGTCAGGGTCTGATAGCCTGTGGATGGGCTTCCAACCCATGTTTGGCTCCTACCTCACCTTGGCTGTGTACCTGGGGTTATGAGCAGAGTTTCTGCTACGAACCTATAGTTTCTGCTAGATGATGAGGCCCTTACACCCAGTTCCTCAGCATGTGTCTGTATTGGGAAATAAAGACTCTTAAAGAGGCAATTAAGGTAAAATTAAGTTACAGGGCAGACCTTAATCCAATAGGACTGGTATGGTTACAGAAAGAAGCAATTAGGACGCAGACACTCACAGAGTGACACAGTGAAGTCACAGGGAGAAGAACACCTCAGAGGAAACTAACATCACCAGATTCCATCCTGAGCTTTTGGCCTCCAGAATGGTGAGAAAAAGGATTATTTTTTTCTGCTTAAACCACCTGGTTTGTGGGACTATTTCATGGTGTTTCAAGCAAACATATACAGTTGATGTTTTTGTATCCTGAGTTTTTTCTATTTTGTTTTTGCAAAGAAAAAAAGCCCTTAAAATTTTTCTTAGAGGGTGGGCACAAACAACCACACATAGGTATTGCCAGGGAGGGGCCAGCTCTTCCATAGACCAATGTAAGACATTCGTATTTGGTGCTGAGACTTGCACTGATAGTTACAGCAGGTGCACAGAGACGCCATGCACTAAGACTCCAACCCTTGCCAGGGCTCTGCTGTTTCTCTTGCTCATAATCTTTTTACACATTTTAAAGACACCTCCTCTTCCCCCTTAGGCTACTCACTGTTTCCCATCTGCCTTCTGTCTTAAGACAGGCAGATGGGAAACAAGTGACTAATCTAAGGGGAAGAGGAAGTCTTTAAAATGTATGAAAGGAGATTATGAGCAAGAAAAAAAAAAAAGCAGAAGGCTGGTGAGGGTTGGGATTTGAGTGTGCCTGCGGTGACTGAGTATCAGATTCAGTGCAAGGTTGCCCCAAAGAGAGCCATGTTCTCATCTCTAGTCACAGGACAGCTCTGTCACTGGCGCCACACACAGGGCAGGGCAAGGCCATGCAGAGTGTCAGGGTCTGATAGCCTGTGGATGGGCTTCCAACCCATGTTTGGCTCCTACCTCACCTTGGCTGTGTACCTGGGGTTATGAGCAGAGTTTCTGCTACGAACCTATAGTTTCTGCTAGATGATGAGGCCCTTACACCCAGTTCCTCAGCATGTGTCTGTATTGGGAAATAAAGACTCTTAAAGAGGCAATTAAGGTAAAATTAAGTTACAGGGCAGACCTTAATCCAATAGGACTGGTATGGTTACAGAAAGAAGCAATTAGGACGCAGACACTCACAGAGTGACACAGTGAAGTCACAGGGAGAAGAACACCTCAGAGGAAACTAACATCACCAGATTCCATCCTGAGCTTTTGGCCTCCAGAATGGTGAGAAAAAGGATTATTTTTTTCTGCTTAAACCACCTGGTTTGTGGGACTATTTCATGGTGTTTCAAGCAAACATATACAGTTGATGTTTTTGTATCCTGAGTTTTTTCTATTTTGTTTTTGCAAAGAAAAAAAGCCCTTAAAATTTTTCTTAGAGGGTGGGCACAAACAACCACACATAGGTATTGCCAGGGAGGGGCCAGCTCTTCCATAGACCAATGTAAGACATTCGTATTTGGTGCTGAGACTTGCACTGATAGTTACAGCAGGTGCACAGAGACGCCATGCACTAAGACTCCAACCCTTGCCAGGGCTCTGCTGTTTCTCTTGCTCATAATCTTTTTACACATTTTAAAGACACCTCCTCTTCCCCCTTAGGCTACTCACTGTTTCCCATCTGCCTTCTGTCTTCCAAAATTTTGTTGGCATCTCTTACCATTTCTGGCTGCTCTTGTTAACATCATCTTTGTGGTTATTTTTTTTATTCCTTTATTATTATACCAGTGGTTTCTGGGAAGGAAAGGAAATAAACATGAGTGTAACAGCACTTTACTTAATGTTAAAAATTATAGGAGCTTGAGGGATGGCTCAGAGGTTAAGTGCACTGGCCGTTCTTACAGAGGATCTGGGTTTGGTTCCCAGCAACCACGTGGTAGCTAACAACTGTCTGTAACTCTGGTTCCAGGGGAATCAAACACTCTCTTCTGACCTCTGCAGGACTTGCATGACATGGGTGCACTTACATACATGCAGGCATTAGACTCATATACATAAAATTAAAAAATAAAGTATTAAAAATTATAAAATAAGTATTTCCAATAAAGTTTTTAAAAGCAAGATTAATTGTGGGACTTGTTAAGTCCCACTTCTGATTAAAATATTATTTGGAATGGTTTTAATTAAAAATATTTTTCTGTAAGTGTGTGTGTGTGTGTGTGTGTGTGTGTATGTGTGTGTGTATGAACATGCCATGGCCTACCTGTGGAGGTCAGAGGACAACTTGCAGGAGTCAGTTCTCTCCTTCACCCAGTGGGTCCCAGAGATTGAACTTGGGTTTTTAGGGTTAGCAGTGGCACCTCCCCCACTGAGCCATCTTGCCTGCCCCATACACAGTAACTTTTATCAATTTCACATTGATATGGTTTACTTGAAGATTTTAAATTGAATTAATAAGTAGTTATCATGTAAAAATTGGCATAATTCTAGACCAAATTCTTTCTCATTTATAAAGAATATAATCAATACATCAGAAATTATCTAACTAAATATTATAATATAAACTGACTGTTTATCAGAGCATTTATTGAGTGGGTAAGATGTTCAGAACAGGACAGTTTTTTTTCAGTGACGGTGACATCTGCTTTCATAAAGGTAAACTAATGGGTAGGTGGGATGGCTCAGTGGATCAAGGCACTTGCTGGAAACCTGAAGACCCAAGTTCAATTTCCAAGACTTTCATGGGGGGTGGGGGGTGGAAGGAGAGAACTGATTCGTAGAAGTTATCCTTTAACTTCTACATCATGCCCTGGCATGCTACCCCCGCCCCCCACAAAAAATAAGTGTAATTTAAGAAATTTTAGTAAAGGTAAACTGAAACTTCATGATGTCTATGTGTATTTCTGTTTTAACCTTCTCTCCTTGTTCCGACCTGCAACGATAGCTATTTTGGCCAAATGTTAGCACTAGACATCAAATTCATACTCTGCACATTAAGCAGCCTCTAGACTTTGCTTTCTCTTCTTCACTATGTAATTTAAAATAAGTTCCTAAGAGATTCTGATTCCCTTTCTCCATGGGTTGCCTATTACGTGGCCATGTGAACTGCCAACTTTTTTTTCCAGGAGGGTTACTAAAGAGGGCATATAAACAATGACAGTCATTATGGCTTCCTTACCATGTGCATGGTCTAATGCTCCAAGAGATCAGTGTTCACTTTTATATTTATATTCTGAATAAGTCCTTCGCAAAATATTGCCTTTGCCAAGTTAAAGTTGATTTTAAAAATTGTATTTGCAAATGTTACATGCAGGTATGAAGGAAAGTTTTCAACCAGAATGCAAATCTTTTCTGTCTTTTTGGTTAATTTTGTGTGCACTTACATGACTTTTGCATATTTTAAACACGTGACCAATGAGTTGTCATGTTTTTGTGTTCTCTTCCATGGTACATGGGTCAGGAATTGTTTCAGGGCATGATATTTGATTTGTTTTGTACGCCTATCACAAAATACCAGCAACTGAGTGTTCTTTAAGAAAACTTTTATTTAGAGCAGTTTTAGAGGTTAAAGATCCAGCTTTTTGGTCTCTGGCTAGAGCTTCCTGATATTCAGCCTCCCCAGGCTACATCCAGTTAGGGGACAGAGCTAGGTCACATAACCAGACCAGTCATTTCCACTTTTACTCCACAATCACCCCACAGTTCTGCCATCTGCCATCATTTCTACTAACGGAGTCGCCATCACCTAACACTACAAAGGTTTCTGGGTTAGAGGATGCTTAGTTCGACAGGTGCTCTCTGCACTCTGAGTTCACTTTCATAGTGACTGTTGGCATTGGGTTATTCCTGGCTTTCCTTAGGGGATGAGCAGGCGTGTCCATGCTGTCTTATTTCTCTTCCTGCCCTTTGCTTTTGCTGGCTCTCTCTCCTTTTCTGTTTTCTTGGTGCATTGTTTCAGAAGTAGTAACAGGGGGAGCAAAGAAAATTTAAATCTCTTTAACCCAGATGAGTCATTTGATCAGAGTCTCAGCTTCCTCAAACTACCAAGTTAATACTGTCCACCTACAGTTCAAAGAATGGAAATAAAATCTGTAAAACAACTCACACAATGCTTTGTGGGTAAGTTCTCAATAGGCGTGCTAGCTGGGATTGTCCCTGTCTCTATGCAGCTCTGCAATACTGCTGCATAGAACATGATGGCCCTTTGAATAATTCTGTTCCAAGCCTTCAATTATCTTTCATAACAATGGCACCACGTTTATATTGTTGACTGCAGTTTATCGGTATCCTCCCCAGCTGTCAACGCAAAGCTTCACTTTTGATAGTGTAATTAGCTGTAGAGTGGTACTGTGCATTTTCGTTAGTTAATATTTCCTTGATTGCCAGCTGAGCTTGAACATATTTTTCTCTAAATGGTATCTGTTCATGTTGATCTGACAGTGGGAACTTGTCGCTATGCTTACACATTGTTTAAATGTGAAGTTTAGAGATAAGTATCACTTTCATCATAGCTCTGGTGTAACATGTTTAATATTTTAATAACGAAGTTCAGGAACTTATTCTCTCTTTTATTGACATGGTAGTTAAGGGAACCATATTTCTCTTAAGAACTGTTTAACTATACCACAATTCATTTTAAATATATTTTTAAAATTCATTACTTTTATTTTTATTTTATGTATATGAGTGTATTGCCTGCATGTGTGTGAGTGCACCCATGTCATGCAATGCCTGTGGAGGTCAGAAGAGGGCATTGGATCCCCTGGAACTGGAATTTTGGATGGTTGTTAGCTGCCATGTGGGTGCTGGGAATTGAACCTGGGTCCTCTGCAAGAGCAGCCAGTGCTCTTAACTGCTGAGCCATCTCTGCAGCCCCTGAATTCATTTTTTATTCTAAACTCTTTCCACATTTTTAGCAGCTTCATGTATCTGGATGGAGTGCCTGTAATTTATGGTAAAACACTGAATTATTTTTTTCTTTGATTGACAGCCAGTCATTCTGCAGAGCTTTTACAACATTTAAAAATATTTGATTCAGCACACCTACATTTTGCATTGTATAACTTTATTTTATTAACTTCTTTACATATTTGATATTATACTTTGATATTTTTGATTGAAACTGTACCAGCCTTGAGTGTTTTTAAAAATTAAGGCCAGAAGCAAGGCACATATTGTGTTTTCTTCAAATTGTTTTTTATTTCTCCTATTAAGATTTGGTAATTTTATTTGTGCCAGAGAATGCCACATTAGCATAACCAGCAGATATTTTTTATTGTTGAAATGAGTGTTCTGTTCATCTGATGACCACGTTATGAAATGTTCTAGATGATCACAAATAGCTTTTAGCATATTACCCTGGATTTCCTAGCCATAAATGTTTTGAACATTGTGATTCTTTCCTCTCTTCATTCCTCAATACCCCATTTAAAAATATTTTATTTATTATTTTTATTTTATGAGTGTATTGTCTGCATGTGTGTGAGTGCACCCATGTATGTTGTTCAGTGCCTATGGAGGTCAGAAGAAGGCATCAGATCCCTTGGAACTGGGGTTACACATGGTTGTTAGCGACCATGTAGGTGCTGTGAACTGAACCTGTGTCCTCTGCAAGAGCAGCCAGTGCTCGTAACTGCTGAGCCATCTCTCCAGTCCTTAATATCCCATTTTTAATGGCATCACAATAGCAGGCATCTTTCATAATATGCTAAGCTTGAGTACAACACACTGTGTTTTTGGTTTGTATGGCAATGTGTACTTTATGCCCTTGTTAAGAATTTTCACTCTTAAGCTGGGTGTGGTGGCTCATGCCTTTAACCTCAGCACTGAAGAGGTAGAGGAAAGTGGATCTCTGTGAGATTGATGTCTATATAATAAGTTCCAGACCAGCTGGGAAACAAAATGCCCAAACAAATAAAAAATAGCCTCTTGCCCCCAAACAAAACAAAGATTTTTGACTATTTTCTAATATGATTTAAAAAGGATCATTTTATGCGTGTGTGTAAACTTTGCTTTCAAAACATCTAGAGAAACATGTAATTTTGTCAAATGTCTTTTGGAGAAATCTACTTATACATTGATCTCAAGATTTTGTTAATCATTGCGTTGATATTTACATAATTTTCTAGAGATATGGTTCATTTAGTTATGGGAAATGAATTGATGACTATATTCATTTATTCTCTCATTTAGGCTCATAAGTGGGCTGTCTACACAAGAATCGTACTTCAAAGCAATAAACTCGCTAGTTAGGCTTAAGGTGACCGTACTTCAAGAATCCTGGAATGCTAGCTAAGAGGTATTTTTAAAATATTTTGTTATTTTTATTTTATGTGTATGAATGTATTGCCTGCATGTGTGTAAGTGCACCCACGTCGTGCAATGCCCGTGGAGGTCAGAAGAGGGCATCGGATTCCCCTGAAATTGGAGTTAATAGGTTGGTAGCCACCATGTGGGTACTGGAAGCTGAACCCAGGTGCTCTGCAAAAGCAGCCGGGCTCTTAGCCCTTGAGCCATCTCTTCAGCCCTGACGGGTATTTTTATTGCATCTCAGGATTTGATCTCTGAGAGAATATTCACACTCCACATTGACTCTCGGCTAACAATCAAGGAAACTGAGGTCTCAAGATGTTAATGACTTGCTCACAAGCCCATCGGTGATTAGTGGTACAAAGAAGATCACATATGTGGAAATTGTGTTTCGTATCCTTAGAAGACATAGCAGTAGGTTCCGGGATTTCGGCTCAGTGGGCGAACTGTGTAGAAGAACCTGAGTTTGGATCTCTAGCAGCATGTAAACAAAGCTGGGTGTGGTGGCATGGGTCTGTAACCCCGGGGCTGGGGGTAGGGTGGATCCTGGCCAGCCAGGAACTCCAGGTTCAGTGAGATCCTGCCTTTAAGAAATAAGGAGAGGGGTTAAGAGACCTGTGCATGTGCACGCACAGATGCACACACTCATAGTCACATGTACGCACACATTCTTACAACACACACAAAGACAGAACTATATTAAAATCTATTATTTCACTGAGCATAATCTAGACAGACAAAAAGATGAAAGAATCAGGAAATGAGTCTTATGAGAAAAATGTAAAAGAAACTAGATTCATCTAGCTTATGGGGGTGGCAAGATTGAAAAGACTTAATATTATCTTTTGTGCAGAAAAATAAAAAAGAATTCCTAAAGAAAGGAACATCTGAAAATCTGTTTATACAAAGGTTCCCGAGGAACTGCTGTGACAAGTCTGAGGCCTTCAGGTGATGGAGCGCCCCACTGCCTGCCAGCATCTCTGTGTTAAAGGTGGACAGAGGGGAGGAGTGTGCACTGGGGAGGCCTGGTGTGCAGTCCCTGATGTAATAACTGAGTTTAAGTTACTTGAAGTTTTAGTGACTTTAATGCTATCTGCTGCTCTTGGGAAGGCTGTTTCCACATCAACATGGAATTTACTTTGCTTCATTAAGATGCTACTCTTGGACAATGGAGTAGTTCTGGAATCTAGCTAAACGTATACAACAGAGACCACGGAGTACTCTGGTGGAAATAACAGGAATATCGTGGTTATGGTCAGACAGAATTATTTGGGCACCCTGCAGATTTATGAGCTGAAAAAAGTGTTCAGAATTCCTTCTGTTCAGAGCTCTGTTGAGCAAACCTCTGTACAGTCAAGAGTGCCACACCTGGTAACGACATTTGCAGCTGCCTGTTGGCACCACTGTCACCCACCTGTCTTTGAAAGCAGGTCTCATTTGTTCTGGGAAGCCTCTGGTGCTGAACACAGTGTCTAAATCATACGTTCCCTGTTTTAAATATCTTGAAGAAACAAGTGGATGACTAGAATCTGAGATAAGTTCTTTCTTGTTGCAATAGCAAAATACCATAGACTCAGCAGCTTATAAACAACAGGGGTTTATTTCTCATGGTTCTGGGAGTGGGACCCACTGTATGGTTTTCAGGGTCATCTTCTTACTGTAAAGTCGCCTAGTATAGGGGAATGCAAGCTCTCTGAGGTCCCCAGGGCTCATCCTAATGGAGTATCAAACACTCCACCTCTAATACCATCACAATGGGGGTGGGCAGAAGGTTAGTTTCACTACATGAATATGCGAGTTTTAGCACGAGCTAAACTCAATCTCTCAGCTAGGAAAATTTCCTTTATTATTATCCTGAGAAATATTTAGCTTTAAAGTCTTACTAGAACTAAACGGTAAGTTGGATTCTGTCTTGTCATCATTTTTCAAGAAAAATATTTATTTAGTGTTGTGTGTATGTGTGCACAACTGGAGGTCAGAGGACAACTTGGTCAAGTTGGTGCTGTGAGTCCACCTTCACATGGGGATAAACTCAGGTCATCAGGCTTGGTAAGCACCTTTACCTGCTGAGCCATCTCAACAGTCCAGAGTTCACCTTTTCTGTGTCACCTCTTATGAGTGCCCACCATTGGTCTAAACTCGAACCACATCATACTGGCCAATTCTATGGCAATGCTTCTTAAACTTTTCTACTTGTGGCCCTCAGGGCTTATGACACTGGTTATGGCTGATAGCGAGTGGCTGATAAACATTTGAGAGGCAGACTGAATATGTTCTAGATGAATCAGGACAGGCAGGAAGCACAAGGTGGGAAATGCAGGCTCTGAGTCAGTTACTCTTCTAGACCCTTCTCTTTGACTTACTTAGTTGTAGGCCATTTGGCAGTCATGTGACCTCTTGGAACCACATGTTCTGGTTTATAAAGAGATCACAATAGTGCTGACCTCCTAAGGTTTGCTGGGGATGGGCTGTGGAACGTTTAACACAGTGCCTGGTGCTGAGCAAGTATTTGAAAAATGTGATTGTCAGGAAGTGGAGCACTGAGAGCCGAGTTTAGAATTCCCCTGTTCTTGCACTTTCTTTCAGATTGCAGGGCCCCAGGGTGACAGTGGGCTCAGCAATTCCTTCCGCCACCCCAGCCCTGCTGCGGAGGATACCAAACAGGACTGCACCCTCCAGCCCTCACATTTCAGCTGGCTCATTCTGCACTGGCCTTCTGAACACTTGGAAATACTCCACTCTGCAGGCTCAATGGGAACATTTAGGAGGCTGTCATTAATAATTATTAGTTCCTTGGAACCCTGCAAGCTGTTGACAGGCTACAGAGGCAAGCTGAAAGCCCTGTTTTCTCACAAGGAATAATCAAACATGTTTTAGATTCCATTGGCTTTCAAGACAGTCCTGTGTGAATGGCAAGCTTTGAGCACTGACCTAGATTCAGAGTCAGTACTTACATTTTTAAAAATTAATATTTTATTATTTTATGTGCATGAGTGTATTGCATGCATGCAAGTGCTCCCATGTCATGCAGTGCCTGTGGAGTTCAGAAGAGGGCGTTGGATCCCCTGGAACTGAAGTTATGGTTGGATATTAGCTGCCACATGGGTGCTAGGAATCAGTCAGTGCTCTTAACCACTGAGCCATCTCTCCAGCCTCCCCTCCTCTCCCCCCCTTTTTTTTTTTTTTGAGACAGGCTCTCCCTGTATCCCCCAACTGGCCTGGATCTTGCTACATAGACCAGGCTGGCCTTGATCTCACAGAGAGCCACCTGCCTCTGTCTCCCAAGTGCTGGAATAAAAGAGTTAAAATCACGTTCCATGGAAGTATTTACGCCTTTTAGGTTCATCCCTCTTACAAGTTACAATCTGAGATATGCCCTTGCCACGGAAGATAGAGAGCAGACCTGAAGTGTGTTCCGCCTGTTTTGTCTCCTAACAATTCTTTTGTTTTCATATTTCAACTTGGACACCCTGTCCACAAAGTCAGAAATTCACGCCATAGAACATTCTCCTGCATTCCCAAATTCACTGCCTCTGCAGAGTGCCTGTTGCCACCATGAAGGAAAGTTACCTGATGACTAGGACATTCCTCTGTCTCAGTCCACAGGGCAATCATCCCTCTGACAGCTGCTGCCAGCAGAGAAGGGAAGCAGGGCCTCCAAAGCCGCTTCCTTCTGGGGTCTTCGATAATGACCATGATTAATGACAGGCTCCAGAGGGGTCTGAAGATGTCAACTGCATCCAGTCCCCGGGGCTGCTTCTCTGTGAGGGGGCATCCATCTAAAAGGGTCCACCATGGCTGATCCAAAGCAAGGGATCTCTGTCACACAGGCCTCCTTCTTTTCCCCACTGGTCCTTCTCATGCTGGGTCAGCAAGCCACAAAGGTCAAAGGGTATATGGCATGCTTGGGCCACAAGACCATGGAATGCTGTAATATGGATGATGGGATTGGAGAGTGAAATGAAGAAACATGGTGTTAACAGAATGGGAAACCACGTGTTCTTTCCTGTACCTGTTGTGATGCACTTCTGTTCTGACCTCTCGAGATTGCGAACACGTGCCCATCTCATAAGAATGGCTAGAATAACAACCCATCTGTTTTAGTTTGTCTCTTATTGCTGTGACTAAGTACTCTGACCAATACCAACTTGGGGAGGAAAGGGTTTATTCAGCTTACATCTCCCAGGTCACAGTTCATCAGGGATCCCAAGGTAGGAACTCAGGGCGGGAACCTGGAAGCAGGAGCTAAAGCACAGGCCATGGAGGAATGCTGCTTACTGGCTTGCTCTCCTGCTCAGCCTGCTTTCTTACGCAACACAGGCCCACCTGCCCAGGGGTGGCACCACCCACAGTGGGCTGGGCCCTCCCACATCACTCAACAATCAGAAGATGCCCCTCAGACATGGCCACAGGCCAGTCCAATAGAGGCAATTCCCCAGTTGAGGCTCCCTCAGCCCAGGTGTGTCAAGTTGACACTAAAGCTATCTAGCACACCACCCCACACCCAAACACTGCTTATGGACTATGCTGTTTTCGTCATTCAAATCTGCCCCAATTTTATGTCCTAAGAGACCTAAAAACCCTCCTCAGCCTAGAGATTCTAACACTTGAGTTTCTTCAACTCTAGACCTTTGCAGCTCTGACTCCCCAGAGTGATCCCTAGTTCCACCTGCATACCTGTCCGCTGTCCTCTGCTGACACTGGTTTCTCCCAGCTTCCTCATAACTCGAATCTGGCTTTACAGATTAATCTCTACATCTTTAATTGACCAGGGCTCACCTTAAAATTCCATTACACTATCCCCAATGAGGCAACATTCTCAACAGCAAGTTCCCATCTCCTCCCCCATCCTTTGTGCTCACATGTTTAATTCCCCCTTTACACAAGTGATAAGACTTATAGTTACATAGGCATATCAATTTTGGTTTAGTCAGTTTTCTGAATCTTTAAAAACAAGAAAAATCGGACCTTCGAGATGGCTCAGCAGGTAAGTTCTTGTCATGCAAGCCTGATGACCTGAATTCCATCCATGAAGCTCACTGTAGAAAGAGAGCAGCTTTCAAAAAGTTATCCTATGACCTCCTCACACTCAATGTGGCACTTGTGGTGGGACCATAGCTATGCCATGTTACAAGCAGGCCCCAGCTACACCCAGTAGTTATAGCTAGAGGCAGTTAACTTAAATATGGGAATGAAAAGAAAAAAAGTTTGACCCTGCTGTACCACAGTGTGGGCTTGAGAACAGGCCAGCTTGCACCTGGTTACCTTTGCTAACAGCAGATTTATGGCTTCTGTAGGTTTTGATTGGCTTGTTCTTGCAGAATAGTAATTGTCTTAAAGAATAGAAATCATTGGGGGGCTTTCCACCCCTAAGCTTGGGAACTTAAACTTTTCACCCCTGGATGTAGTTTTTC
The DNA here is from genome assembly GCF_000622305.1 of Nannospalax galili. Lineage (NCBI taxonomy): Eukaryota > Metazoa > Chordata > Mammalia > Rodentia > Spalacidae > Nannospalax > Nannospalax galili. The sequence goes on from NW_008351693.1 coordinate 1,065,140, forward strand.
TGTATAAAAGCTTACCTTAAGGACAGCTTGGGACTCCACTTGGGGGCCAAATGCCCAGTGTAGTTGCTAGCAAGCTAAAATATATATACAAAGACTTTTCTTTTGGCATTTTTTTCCAGGTCTGAGTGGTCTTCTCTGCTGAGAAATATCACAACACACTCACACATCATACATACATAATAATAATAAAAGAAAATTAATTATCATTTATCTTATTGCATTTTAAGCTCTCTTTATGTGCTTTTAAGTTTCTGTCTAATATCATATTTCTTTACCTGAAGAAGTTCTGGTACCACTTACTGTATTATATGTCTACTAGCTGTGAAGTATTTTCGCTAAGTATATAATTCTTGGTTAATTTTTAAAATTTATGTCCTTCAAAGACATTATTTCATTGTCTTCTGGCTTACAAGGTTTTCCTTCTTTTTTTCTTTCATTTATTTATTTACTTATTATTTATTTATTATTTTTTGAGGGAGAGAGGCAGCCCTGGCTGGCCTTAACCTCACAGAGTTTGAAACTTGTGTTATGGACAGTTGTTAGCCATCATGTGGGTGCTGGGTTCTGAATCTGGGTCCTCTGCAAGAGCAGCCAGTGCTCTAAATCGGGGAGCCCCTGTGCTGTTTTGTGCTGTGCCTCAGATAGCTTACGGGGATGTAAATTTGATGCATTCTGGAAACTGAGTTAGGGGGATTTAAGAGTGGCTTTATGATGACAAATGTCCTGGTGTTAAGGAGGCTCATAGAATGTCTGAATAAAATAGTTTCATGATATTTAGAAGAAGAACATTCTTAATGAAATGGCCTAAGTGCTATCGAGGGAGTATTTTCAGGTTGCTATAGGAACACAAAGGCGGAAGATTTCCTAAAGATTGTAGCATTCAAGATAAATCTAAGAGAGTAAACAGGCCTTCTCCAAGGGGAAAAGCATGCGGAAGAATATGTTTTATAAATGCACAGAAGAATGAAACTGTTATCCACGCAGGGAACCTCAGGTGTCTCATAACAGAAGAAAATGTACATGACAGAGAAAGGGTCATACTAAAAACCCCTCATTTTTCAAGAGATACCAGGGAAGCACTGAAGGATTGGGAGGAGTCAGATGACAAGAGGATACCTGTCACCCATAAACTATGGGGTGACAAAAGGGGAAAGCAGGAGTTATTGCAGTAATGCCAGCAGAAGGGAGAGTTGGGGCAGGAGACTAAATCACAGCCGAAGCGGGAGGAATGAAGGGCAGTCCCAACTGGAAGAGATCTCTAGAAGTAAGGATATCAAGAACTTGGCCACCAACTGGACCTAGTTGGGGGGCGGGGGGAGTGAGAGGTGGCCTGTGGGTTTTGGCCCCTGGCTCCTTAAATGGTGCTGACATTTATTGAGGTAAGAAATGTAGGGCGGGCTGGAGGATGAGCAAAAGCTGTAATTCAGTCTTGGAGGGCTGTGTTAAACTGTCCTGAGATGTTAAGAAGAGAGAGCCACATCCACAGGGAGTCAGAGGCGCAGCTTTGGAGCCTCCACAGAGAGTGTAGGACAAAGAGTTGAGCCGAGAGGCGAGCAGAAGGCCAGAGTCTGCGACGACGAAAGACAGCCACCAAGGGTGCGGACAGGAGCTGCTTCATGCCTGTGGGACAAGTGGCTGCCTCATCACTTGAAGTAAGTGATGTGATCACGTACTGTAGCTTTACTACAGAGCAATGCTATTAAATGGTGCCATTTATTGAAAGTGGCACTCTTGATAGGTCTTTTACCCGGGCTGACACTGTACAACCATCCCAGTAAATATAATGTCAAAATGCCTATGATTCTTTTCAGAACTCAAAGAGTAAAGGCAATCAAAGAGGACGCTCTCTAGGAAGCTACATGTACCATTGATCAAGACAGCATAATGAAAACCAGGAAGACAGGTTTTCAGTTTTTTTCTTGGCATGGAGTGCACTGAAGGGTTTGCGTCTTAGCTTGGTTTTACACCAGCTGTAGACTTGGTAGCTTCCTTTCTGTGGACATCAGTGAGAGGGCATCACTGGAGCATCCCTGCTCCCCAGTGAGTGTGAGGAGCAAAGAACGGAGCCTGAACCCCATTGCTGCAGACTCTGAGTCATGGCCATGGTCCCTAATGACTGTTCAGTGTGTAGGGTTGCAAGCAGCATAGACTGGTGATGCTTCCTTTGTGTTTGCATGGTGGGTCTAGGAGTCTAAAGTTGTGGCGAATGCCCAGCACTGGAGCATAATTTGCATGCTGTGGTTTTCGTAAGAAAACATTAAACATTAAAAAAATAACCATGAACTACTGCAATTGTCTCTAGTCAGGAAAGCACATAATTATTGATTTTTTACAATACATTGACCTTCACTCTCTTTTTGAGCATCCCAGAAGCAAATACTAACATGGTTCATCCACTTCCAAAGATGACAGAGCAGGTGTTCAGAGGGCTAGCCATTAGGTCACACTTGGAGAGCCAACCCCAGCCTTCCAGAGCTCCTTCTCCTTCACTGCACTGTCTCCTGAATGGAGCTGGCACTTGGTCTCTCTGATGATCCCAGCCTCTCTACAGAGCTGCATTCTGTGGTGTGACACTGAGAAGAGTAGCCGCCACGCAGCATCAACGAGCCATCGTGTCCCAGTTTTCTGATCTACTGCTAACCACACCGCACAAGTGTTAGAGTAGCAAAAACCCTCATAAATTTAACTGGCCAAGACTATAAAATCCCTAGTCTGTCTGTTGGAGGACCCACCTTTCCAGTCTCACTGGTCTATGATAGAACCACCCCTAGGAAGGCAGGGTCACCTTCGGTTATGCTAACTAGTTGGGTGGAGTACCTGGTGCATAAATGAGGAAGCAAATTTTTCCTGCCTGGAACTAACACAGACCCCACAGAACTGGACCAGCCATAGTCATGTAGGTCTCTGTAAGTCTGTCCACTTTCCTGAGTTCTTCAGGAAAGCATAATTTTCCATGTTCTTCTTGATAGGTTTGGAGGAGAGAGCGAGCGGGTGGAGGATGGAGAGCACAAGCGGATGGATGAGGCACTGAGGCACAGATGGAATTCTCAGCGGGATACAGATTTATTTCACACGGGGCACCTTTCCCTTGGGGAAGGGAAAGATGTCAGTGAAGGGAAAGATGTCAGGGAAGGGAAGGGAAAGATGTCAGGGAAGGGAAAGATGTCCGCCCACGAGTTGTGAGCTGGGACTTTATATATGGGGGCTTTAGGGTGTGGAAGGGGGGAATGTTTGGGGGAGAAATCAGGGAGGGGGAAGCCGGAAAAGCCTGGCTCCATTCAGTCTGCCAGGTGGGACTAGGGTCTGGAAGTGTTTACTTTTTCTCTCTTAAGATAAGAGAAAAGCTTGTTGTGATAAACAGTTTCTAAAATCTCTGGTTAACAGGTAGAATCTGCTTATCTTATCTTTGGAGATCAGAGGAGAGGCAGGCTGCTTCTCAGCAGAGTTTGTTTCCCTTGACTCCAAAGGTCAAGGTGAGGTCCCTGTTGGGGAGGGGGGAAACTGCTGCTATTTGGAACCCTAACACTTCTTCATGCCTTTCTTACAAAACATGCTTTCTTTAAGGCTTTGGGCTGTCTCTAGTATCTTGTATTTCTTTCTTTAAGGCTTTGGGCTGCCCCTAGCATCTTGTGTTTCTTCACTTTTTCTCTAAAGCTTCCTTCACCCAGCCGTGTGTCTGACCTCCATACAGGCTCTAAACCTGCCTGGCTCCATGGCTTTCTTTCCTTCTTCCCTCTATTCTCCTCCTCAAGGCAGCTGCCAGGATTACCAGCTCATCTTCCCTGAGGATTTTTCTTTAAGATTCTAATAAAATTGTAGAAGCTTCCATTTGGGTCCATTCTTAAATTCTTTTATGAATGAGACCAAGAACCCTCTAGGGGACCCTTTTTCTCCCCGTTTCACAAGGGTCCTACACAGGACCCAGGAGACAGCTTTGCACAGCAGCTGAAAATCTAGCTCATCAAAATATGTATGCATAATCAAGAGTTGGTGGAAAGAAAACCTCTTCCCACAATTCCCAACACATGAGAATGATATGGCAGGGCATGGAACTCCTGGGGAAGGATGGCAAAGTGTGATCGCCCTTTTCCACATGCCCCAGCATTAGGTCTTTTAGGCCTGGGTGTGAATCTTCTGCACTCACGCTGTTAACCCCTTTTGTACTCTCTGCACACAACACTAAGCGACCATGATACTCTTCAGAGTTCAAAAGGCTCACCTGCCTCCACGCAACCTCTACATGTGTTGCTGATCAAGTCTGGCACACCAGGTAAAGGAGTTCAGTGTTCCTGCTTCCAGTTTATGACCTGAGATATGCTGTGTTAGCTAGAAGCATCAAAAACATAAAGTCTGACTAGGCTTGAACCAGGGCACCTAGCTCTTCAGCTGAGTGAGCTGGCCCAGTCTCTTAGAGTCTCACTAGCCCCAGCTCCCTCGTCTGCTGTATAAAGTGACACTGATAAAACCTTATAACACAGCATTATTGAGAAGAGGAAAATGAGTTGAGTCACTGTGAACATTGCCCAACACAGAGCAAACAGCGGTGACCTTGACCTTGCTCATGGATCTGCATAAAGACTGTGTCTAAAGGAGGAGCACCAGTGTTAACAGTTGAATAAGAATGCACTATTGCTGGGTCTGGTGGTACATGCCTTTAATCCCAGCACTGGGGAGGCGGAACAGGAGGATCACTGTGAGTTCCAGACCAGCTTGTTTTACACAGTAAGATCCTGTCTCAATGAAACAAAATACAATAAAAAGATGTACTTATTAATATAATTAAAATTGTGAAACAAGGTATTCGCTGCTTTTTAGTCTATTATATACACCTTTTTTTCTTTTTCTTTTCTTTTTTTTTGTCTTTTTGAGACAGTCTCCCTATAGCCCTAGGCCACTAGCCTGGCATTCACTATGTAGACCAGGTAGGCCTGGATCTCACAGACATCCACCTGCCTCTGCCTCCGGAGTCCTTGGATTAAAGGTGTGCACCACCATGCTTGGCTCACACCCTTTCTTTAAAACAAAACTTTACTCACCAAAAATTATAGAAAAGGCTGTTCTTAAGAAAATACATATTTGGCTCCATCCATTTACCTGCAGATGGATCTAGAAACTGTTATATTAAGTGAAGTAACACAGACTCAGAAAAACAAACGACGTATGTTCTCCCTCATATGTGGCTCCTAGCACCAAATCCTTTTAAATTCCAGATCCTTTTAATAAGACGATGCTATACAGCAGTCCCTTCTGCATGAAATAACTACCATCATCACGACTTCAGCTGAGCCTGAT
>NW_008351693.1:1070641-1110488 GCF_000622305.1 Nannospalax galili
TTTTTGTAAATAAAGTTTATTGACACATAGTCCATGTTCATTCCTTGGCATATAATCTACAGGTACTTTCACATTTTGATGTCATCATCATTGTATTTACTTAGAAGGAGATTGAATATCTCTTATTGAAACCTGCAATTTGGGAGTCTTTTAGATAGACCCACAGAAGGGGCACCCCAATTGCCTCCCCCTGCGTCCCTGTTCAGCATGGAAGAAGCCAGAATAGTCTGTGTCCTGATTCCCTATTGGCAATTTAGGTAATCTCTTCAGAGGATGGTGTGATAAGAATAGGAGGTAAGAATTGGCTAGGCCGTTAGAGTAAAAAGACCCCAAAGAAAAGTAGCCAGTCTCTTGGCTAAAAGTCAAAATGTTCTTGGGCCTTTTAGCAACACACTCTGTTCCAAAGGCCAAAAATGTCAAAAGTATTTGGGAGCTTGTATCTAATCCTTAAAAGATTTTAGGGTTACCTCTTTGGGTGGGGGGATGTTGGAGGGAAGGGAGTGGGCATGGATTTGACCAAAACACCTTATATACATCTATGAAATTCTCAATAAAGTTTTTGTAAAAATTAAAAAAAAGAATAATACATATTTGGGGCTGGAGAGATGGCTCAGTGGTTAAGAACACTGGCTGTTCTTGCACAAGACCTGGGTTCAAATCCCAGCACCCACATGGCAGCTAATAACTGTACTTAACTCCAGTTCCAGGGGATCCGACAGTCTCTTCTGTCCTCTGCGGGCATTGTAGGACACGGGTGCACTTACCTACATGCAGGCAATACACACATACACATAAAATAAAAATAATAAGTAAAATATTTTTTTAAAAATAAAAAAGAGTAATACATATTTGGAAAAGAAATTGCTCAACTTATCCTGAGGCTTTCTTAGTAAGAAAAACATTACCTCAATTGGCATTAAAGAACTGAACTGAAAATGTGATGAGAACTTCAACCTAAAAGGAGATTCTTACCTGGGTAGATATCATGACAACTGCTTGAAGATTAACTGGTCACTTAATTACCAAGCAGGGGAAAAGAGAAGAAATAAAGCAAGCCCAACGGCACTTTGCTTGGCTAAGTAGAGGAGGCTGGGGCTTGTCGAAGTACTCGTTGCCAGCAGCCTTCCTGGAGTGGTTTCGGGTTTTCAGAAGGATTTGCATACCTATTTTGAATTATGAGAGAACCGAGAATGAAAGGCAAAAAAGAGGCTAAAACTAAATTCTGTATTTTTGGCACATGCTTTGATAAAGAAACTGCGATACCAAAATCATTTCAGATGAGTGTTCACCGACTCTGAACCAGGAGTCATTCAATTGGAAATAACTGTGCTTTAAGACGAGATCTCAGAAATGACACATTCACACAATCTAAGGATTTTATGGGCTGAAGGGCATATAGAAAGATTTCGGGACAATTTTTGATGTTAGAATAATATTTTAAAATATATGTTTCTAATATTGGTTATAGTGCCATATTTAAGGCTTAGGAATTTCCTTTATTTTGACAATGCACTTCAAAATAAAATCAAACTGCAAATTAACCCAATTTGGCAACTGGGTAAGTACCTGGTGTGGATATGCACTCAACCCCACACTTTGCACCACTGTGTTAGCCACTGAGGTTAGACAAGATAGTCGTTCTCCACAAGGAACTTCCAGCTATGCCTTGGGGAAAACAAGTTATTGAAGGAAGGTCTGCACTGAATGGCTTCTGGGATCGCTTTCATTTTCCAAGTCCATGTTGTGATGGCCAGTCACCATTGTCAACCTGACTGCATCTGGAGTCACCTAGGAGACACATTTCTGGGCAGATCTGTAAGAGGATTTCTAGGGAGTTTTGAAAAATAGTTTTTGTGAGTGTTTGAGGATTTCCTACACTGTATTTTGGTCACATTCAAACCTCCTCTTCCATCTTCCATCTATACCACACTACCCCTGACTTCATGTTCTCTGTTATTACTTTTTAAGGCCCACTGAGGCTAATCTGTCTCGCCAAATATCCTCAGATGTGAATCAATGCCCTGGAGCCTGGTCAACCCACCTGGCATCATACCCTTAAAGAAAACTCACTCTCCCTCTCCTAGCACTATCAATTGCCAATAGTTTCTTTGCTAGGGTTGGAGTTTCTTGCCCACCTACTCCTTGCACTGGCCCTCCAATATGTGCTGGGATTTTGTCTGGCAGGATGCTATGGGGTGGGAACCCTTCCTATACATATGGTGAGGGTATAAGCTGACAAGCTTATTCGTCAAAGTCACGTTGCAATATGTTTCAAGAGTCCAAAGAAGAATTAAGAATTTCACTTTTGGAAGTAATTCTGGAAAAAAAAGTGATGATATAGATAAACAAAGATTCTTGTCACATCTTTATGATGGTAAAAGCTCAGAAAACAAGCATCAAAGAGCAAAAGAATGGCTAAGCAAACTGAACACCTTCCTACAACAGAAGGCAAGGCAGCTGCTGAAATGGTCATTACGGAGAACTTTTAATCAGTCAATACGCATGCTAAAACGCTGACAGAAATTGGGCACTCAGTTATAATCACAAAGATGTATTCATCTTGCTACACCCACACCATATTATTTCTGTTTATTTGGAAAGAAAAGGAACATGTTTGGAAATTGTAGGTAAAGATTTTGATCTCAGGGCTGAAGAGACGGCTCAGTGGTTAAGAGTGCTTGATGCTTTATCATGAAGACTGGAGTTTGGATCCCAGCACCCATATGACACAAGCTGGACATTCCACACATGCCTGTAAGCCCAGCTCCAAGGGGGCGATAGGAGGACTGCTGGGGCTTGCTGGCTGGCTATCAGCTTAGCTGAATAATCTTTAAAGATTCTGACCTAGTGGCATTCGAGTGTCAGAAGACTTTGCCAAGTCTCTGTACTCAGGGCTGCTTTTTTTGCTAAGTAACTTTGAGGCCTTATTTATTGAAAGTGGTTGGCTAGTTTTTCATGATCAGCCCAAGAACAGTTTAGAGTCTCTTTCCTAAGCCCCTGTGTTTTGACGTTAGTCAGCTAAGTGTATTAGGAATGACTCAGAGCCATACCTCTGTTTCAGAATATTAAACAGAAAGCTGAACTACAGCCTATTTATTAAAATAACTTTTAAGAAATCACCCACAGTGTTGAAATTTCATAATAATTTTCCCCCATAAAAATGAGAAGGATAGTATGTGGGAAATCTTTGGATACCTAAATTTCAGTGTTTAAGTGCCTAAAAAACGTACCATCTTGATTGGGTTATATTCTGGAATTTTCATCACTTTACCATGACAGAGAAGTCAGCACACACTTCACCCTGCATTGTGCAAATCTGTTTTTTAAAGAACACCTGTAGGCACCTTTCTGAAATTCACTGTAAATTTTCAAAGGAAACGTAGTTTTGGTTTTATATTTAGTTGCAATGTTCAAGATCTGGTATCAGTGTTTAAAAATGTATCATTAGTATGGGTCATATGATGTGATTTATCAGGAAGGGTGGGAGTTGGGAACAATGGAATTACCCGAAGTAGATTAAAGAAGGTCAGACGAGGCCCCGGCGCTCACAGGGCTCACTCTGAGGAGTCAAGCAGTCGGGACAGGGCCAACTAAACCATGTAATCCTGTTATTTCCACCTCTTCCTTTGCCCTCAACGGGTCTTTCCAAACAGAGTTAAGTTTCAGAACTTAATAACTACAAACTCGTCCCTTCCCTCCTTTGTTCTCTAGTCTGTCCACTAATGTGGAATAGAGAAATAGAACTAAATGAATATTAAACATTTAGTAAGTGCCACCCTCGTACAAATCGTTTTCGTGCATCCTTTTAACAATCCTGCGGTGTAGATGTCGGTCGGCTGTGTTCTGAAGAGAAGCAGGCTGGGGACTAGGTGCAACAGTGGCCCATGACGCAGTGAGTAGAAGTGACATCTCAACCCAGGGCACCATGACTTAGAGGCCCGTGTCCTTTGCACCAGTTCTTATCAAATGATGTGGGATGGGACTAAAATGACCCAGGTGAGGGGACCCAAGACAGGAAAGGCTTGCCAACAGGGCCGAAAGTGCCTCTGAGTTCATTGCCAACTCTGCTTTGCACACACGTGTGTGTGCATGCGTGTATATGTGTGTGTGTGTGTGTCTGCATACGCATAGAGACCAGAGGTTGACCATGGGTCAACTCCTGTTGCTCTCCACCTTATTTTTTGAGACAAGGCTTCTCACTGAACCTGGTGCTCATGGATCTGGGTAGCCTCTGCCTATCCAGTGCGAGGGCTATAGGCGTGTGTCACCACACCTGGCTTTTTATGTGGGTGCTTGGGATCTGAACTCAAGTCCTCATTCATAAACATTTCATTGACTGAGCCATCTAAGCCTTCCAAACTTGCTTTTATTTCCTGCTTTGAAACCAACTCTCCAAGCAGCACCTTTAGGCCAAATCTTTTCATTTGGAGAACTCCAGGCTTCGGGGAAAATTAAAAATGGTGTGACCTTGCCCCTTTCTTGCTAGAAAACAGAAAGCCAGCTCCCAGGGAAGTTAGGAGGGTTCTTTTAAAGTACCACAGAAATGTGTTCTTGGAAGACTTTCAGTGATGCTAACAAGGGTTTCTGGTCACATGAGAACTGCAGTTAGGAATAAAAGCTCATTACCATGGATCAGAGTCAGAGCAGAATCCTGACTGGAAGAACAAAGCCCTTGAACCCATGAGACACGTGAACGGGAATGTGATATTTATAGTTTCCCGTGCCCACGTCCTCCCCATCAGCATGGAGTGGAGCCAGCGAGTGATGAAATGTGACATCCAGGCACATGTTAAAAGAAGGAAAAAAGGCTTTAGAAAGGCTGCAAAGCATGGCAACTCATCATATCTTAGGAGAGAAATGGATGGCCAGAGCAATCCCAGCAGGACTGGAGGGAGGGATCGCTGGGCCACCCTGCACCAATACCCCACTGTTGGGGAGGGAGAAGAAGCCTGGCCTGCCTGTGGGCCACATTCTTTGGGAGCCCTGAGTTGGGCTGGGTTGAGGAAGGGAAGGTCAAACACACCTGTCCCTCCATGGTGCATGGTTCTTCAGTGCACAACCCTGGACTCCATGGCAGAACCCCTCAGAGGATGGATGCCCGCACAACTGCCCCTTTGCAAATCTTGATCTGTCTTTTAAGTGTCTGAAGTCCAATCATTCAACCACTATTCACAGTTTCACACGGGCCATTGGAAAAGCAATTGTGATCCAAATTCCTTCTCAAGTGTGTCTGTAGTGTCTTCTTTGCAATGTGGACAATGACTTTGAGGGAGCCCCTGAGATGCTGAGGATGCCTGGGAGCTAGTGAGAAAGAACAGGCATGTGACCTGTTAGAGGCTGATGGGCCAAACCAGCTGCCTTTCAGCTTTGAGATTTGAGGCCCACTCATTCACTTCTCAGTGACATATCAGGAAAATGTACCAGGCATCTCAGTTCTCTGATGGATTCTCCACAGGGCTGGAGATGAAGTGTGAACAACAGAAGCTAAGCACCATTGCCTGGGACAGGTGTGAGCAGGGGAGGTCCAGCCAGCAGGAACCAGAACTCTCAAGAGGACTTTGGCATTGTGTCCAGTCCTCAGCTTTCAGGGGCAGCTCTGGCCTCGGCAGTCTGGGTCTGGGGACACATGGTGCTAAGGGAAATTGCTCCCCGAAGCACCGGAACAATGCGGAGAAGTTCCCTGGCTTTCTAGAAGCAGATAAACTGCCAGAGCACAGCAAGAGCAGAACTTCGTTGTGTGATTTGTGAAAGGATGTGGCTGTACTCTCAACTCCCCAAGGTCTCCATCTCCCATGAACAAGTCAGGATCAATTTATCTTCCAGGCTTTCAGCGTAACGCTTCCTGTGACTATGTATACGTCTGCCATCTTTTGAAAGCAATAATTCTGGATAAAATGCTGTCTTGTATATACAAATGATGATATTAGAGGTTTTCCCATTTGTGTGTGTGTGCGCACGCACATCAGGTATCCTCCTCAATCTCTTTCCACATTACTTTTGAGACGGTCATTTACTAAACCTGGACTGTACCAGTTTAGCTAGACTGGTTGGCCTGCAAGCCCCAGGGAGCCTCTTGCCTCTGACTCCCCAGCACAGGGTACAGGTTTGAGTCATCAGGCCTGTTTTTGGTTTTGTTTTAAATGTGGGTGCTAGGATCCTAACCCAGGTCCTTGTGCTTACATCTATCTTCATGTCTGATATGTGGTAGGCTGTTTGTTGGTGTCTAATAGGATGGACGAAGGCTAATACATGCCAGTTGCCATATGTAAGATGGGAAAACATTCCAGTTCTCTGCTTAAGAAATGTGGACACTATAACAGTGTTTTGAAATCACAAAGTAATTTGCCAGATTTGAGCCAAGTGACAGTCCTTTGTCATTATGTCTTAACTTTATTGAAGAGTGGAGAGATTACAAACTGAAAACTGCCCACAATCTAAAGCTATACATTGCTTCTAGATAATTCCACCAAGACATACAGTTGATGTTCATACATCCATCCAAAGCAGTGTCAAATAAAGCAGCCAAGCACGGATGGCTTGAAACTCGCTCCTGGGTGCTCACAGAAGAGCAGGGAAGACAGAACTCTGCAGTAGTCATTATTACTGGGTTCTGTCATTGGGCTGAGGCTTGGGTGTGTCCCCAGAGGGTCCTGTGTTAGGAGAGTGGTCCTCAGTGAGGTGGTATCGAGAGGTGTGGAAGGTTGAGGGGTGGGGCTGAGTGCAGAGGTATTAGGGCACTGAGAACACTGAATGTGGAAGGAATCGGAGTAATTCTTTCCCAGCCCTGAATTCTCATGAAAGAGTTGTTACAAAAAGAGAAGACTGGTCCCTCCCTTCTCTCTCACTTCCTAGCTCTCTAGATGAGCACTTTCTTTCACATACATTCCTGCCATATCATCCACTATTACATAATAGGACCATTGTCAGAGATGGAGCTATGCTCTTTAGACTCTGAGCTTCCAAACCTGTGAGCTAAATAAGCCCCTTTTCTTTATATAATACCCAGTCACAGGTATTTTGTTACAGTAATGGAAACAGACTGATGTACTCATCAAGAGTTAGAACAAGCATGGGCTTTGCACTGAGGTGGGGAGAACAATTTCTGAGCCTGCTGTTCATTCACTACATGAACTTAAACAAATAATTTGATCTCTATAACTGTAATAGCCTTATCCATGGTACAATTAAAGGTTGATGATAAGGAAAACAAAACAAAACAATGGTAGGAGCAACAAAATCTCTGCCTTCATGGAATTTGTAATCTACAAATCAGCGTGGGCTTTTCATAATGTACACCGAAAGCCGGGCATGGCAGACACACCTGCATTCCTGGCACTGCTCAGTGATAGAGGCAGAAGAATCAGGAGTTCAGGGTCATCCGTCAACATCAGCCACTTCCAGGCCAGGCTGGGATCCCTGTCTCAAAAAAATCAAACATCAAAACAACAAGAACCAAGTCCATAAAGAAGACCTAACACTTGTCCCTAAAGGCTCTGCGCCCAGTGATACATAAAAGCTATAGTGATGGTGATCTGACTTCCATGAAGTAAGTTCTGAAAAAACACATGAATACTGTGGTTTATAACCAACAGCTCTCCAATTTAAAAATCGATGTTAATATGCGTACTTGGAAGTAAGGAAGAACAACGGAAAAGCAAAAACGTCTCAGAAGCTGGAGAAGAAAAGCCAGGTGAGATTTTGCTGCTTTCCTGCCAAGATTAAAACAAGTACAATTTTTCAAGACAATTTTAGCTTTCACATTTCTATAGGATTAGATAGCTTTGAAAACATGATGTTTTAAAGATGCATTTTTATTATTTTTTAAACGATGTGTTTATGTATGTGTATGTACAAAGGTATCAGTACCTCTGAAGCTCGAGTTACAGGCAGCTGTGAGTTGCCTGATGTGGATCCCAGGAACTGAAAGAAGCAAGCAGGCATGCATGTGGGGGTGGGGGCAGGAAGGAAAGGTGTTAATGAGACGGTAACATACGCACAGAGGTTTGATGGGAGTAGGAAGCAAGTGATGGGGGAGATCAGGCAAGAGCCGCTAAGCACAGGGACTACGCAACTAAAGGTCCCGGGACAGAGCCATGCCTAGGAACGGGGTGGGAGGATGTTGAGAGAGAGCGAGGCACCACATCATACCCAGGGGCTTGGAGCCATGGTGAAGGCCTTGGCTTTCCCTGAGTGAGGAGGGACAGTGCAGAAGAGCTCAGACAGGAAATGACACCCGCAGATTAGCCTCTTCAAAGGCTTCACTGGCTGCTTTGAGCCTAGCCAGCAGAGGGCAAGGACCAGACAGAGGTCAACTGGGACGCTAATACAAGAATCTAGGGGCAAGGAGGCACGTGAGGGTTGTGAGAAGCAGGATTTGGGATGCATTCAGAAGGAGGAGCCAGAAGGATTTGTTGATAGTTGACAAATGGCCTACGAGACTAGAGGATGGTTCTAACATGCTTTTGGTTCAAACTTCTGTGGGATGGGGATGTCGCCAACAAAAATGGAAAGACTGGGGCTGGGGAGATGGCTCAGAGGTTCAGAGCACACACTGCGAGCACGGGGAGGTTTGGTAGGAGATGAGCAGATCGACCACGGGAGTTAAGTCAAGGCTGAGGCGCCTGTTAGACGCTAACGGACAGTTGTGTATATGAGTCAGGAGCTCAAGGGGGAGGTAAGCTTAGAATATAGACGTGGGTGTCAGCTGCATGCAGACATGAAGGAGTGTGAGCTCCCCAGGAAAGCAGCGCCTATGATTTGGCCATTTCATTTTCTTTTCTTTTTTTTCTGAAGCTTGGATTCATCATCCTTTAGTCAACCTACACCACAGCCAGTTCCTGCCAAGTCTACCAAATGTGGCTTTACTGAAACGGGGCTGATTTGTATCCTTATTAAATTAGTCAAAGGGAGGTTTGTTATCTGTATTACAGATAAGGTTGCTGAGGCTCAGAGAGGCTCTATTTAGCTTTACAAAATGAGACAGTTGAGAGATACAAGATTCAAACCCAAATCTACCTAATCTCAAAGCTTTCTTCTCTCCAACACACCATTTTAAATTTACTTGAAGGAGTATACTTTCTATTGAAAGCTAGCTTTTTAAAAAAATATTTTATTATTTTTAAGTTTATGTATGCGTGCATGTATGCCTGCATGTAGGTAAGAGCACCTGTGTTGTGCAATGCCCGCGGAGAACAGAAGAGACTGTCAGATTCCCTGGAAATGGAGTTACAGACAGTTAACTGTTAGCTACCATGTGGGTGCTGGGATTCGAACCCGGGTCTTCTGTAAGAACAGCCAGTGTTCTTAACCACTGAGCCATCTCTCCAGCCCCTGAAAGCTAGTTTTAAAAGCAGAGACAGTATAACTGTCTGTTGATGTAGGATCTGATTGTCATCTAGGCCAGCCTTGAACTCCATTGAGGTAGGACCTGGCTGTCATCTAGGCTAGCCTTGAATTCTGTTGAGGTAGAACCTGGCTGTCATCTAGGCTAGCCTTGAGCTCCCAGCTCTGCTTCAGCTTCCCAATGATGTAGCCATTTCTAACACACTGCCTCTTTGGTTTGTGTGCTTGATGAGAGCTTCCATGTTCATTAACACTCCCCTATGATCATAACATCCAGACAGACTTCCAGAACTGAAGTTACTGAATCAAAGTTCATATTACATAAGGCTTGATTCCTACTACCAAATTATTTCCCCAAATGCTAGTAATTTATATTATGAATAGCATGTTTTAAAACTAATTTAACACATAAAAATGGAGTCCTGTGATTTTTCTTTAGACTAGTAGAAAGTTTTTCAAAAATATTTTATTATTTTTATTTTATGTGTATGAGTGTATTGCCTGCATGTAGGTAGGTGTACCCATGTCGCACAATGCCTGTGGAGGTCACAAGAGGGAGTTGGATCCCCTGGAACTGGAGTTATAGACGGTTGTCAGCCACCATATGGGTGCTGGGAAGCAAATCTGGGTCTTCTGTAAGACCAGCCAGTGTTCTTAACTGCTGAGCCAGCTCTCCGGCCCCAGTAAAATGGTTTTTGAATGATTTATTTATTTTTATTTGTGTATGTTTGTTTGTTGGCATGTATATATGGACACTATGTGCATACCTGGTACCCTCAGAGGCCAGAGAGGGCATTATTAGATCCCCTGGATCTGGGATTACAGATGATTGTAAGCTACCATGTGAGTACTGGGAATTGAACCTGGGTCCTCTGCAAGAGCAACAAGAGCTTCCAACTTTGGAGCCATCTCTATATATAACCTTTTAAAAAAATATGTATTTTTATTTATAAAGTTTTAATAGTGTGTTTATTGATAATTTTCACTTTTTCTTTGCATTGACTCTTAATGATCTGAATTGAATAAGTTTCCTATTAGGGTTCTTTTAAAAATTATATTACTTTGCAGGCTGGAGAGATGGCTCAGTGGTTAAGAGCACTGACTGCTTTTGTAGAGGACCTGGGTTTAATTTCCAACACCCACAGGGCAGCTACGAATCATCCTTAACTCCAATTCCAGGGGAATCCAAAGCCCTCTTCTGACCTATTGCACAACATGGGTGTACTCACATACATGCAGGCAATACACTCATACACATAAAATAAAAATAATAAAATAAAATACATTTTAAAAAATTATATGACTTTGTAACTTAATTGTTCAGTGACGTATCTGACTTTTTCAGCACTGGCAATAGAACCCAGGGCCTCATGCATGCTGGGCCAGTGCTCTGCCAACAGCCCAGCAATCACTTGTTTCTTATGCATAAGATCAGTGAGCACAGGCTGTGAAGACTGAGGCACAGGTGGTTCTTTTCTGATTACTCATTCATTGTGCTATTTTGGGTCACTGTATATATATATGTATATGTTTGGGTAGATAACGACAGTTTTGAAGTATCACAACATTGGATATTTGTCAAACAACACTATAAAAAGAAAACTTAAAAGAATACAGAGGAATTTTATTTAAGTTAAAACACTGTGTTCACTGGAGTGAAATTATCTGAAAACTAAAAATATCGTTTATATTTCTAGAGGACAAACGGCAAATATTTCAGTTAAATGTCTTTTACCATAATAAAACATTCAGGAAAGAAAACAACAAAGCCAACCTTTACACAGGACATATTCCGTGCCTGGCACTGACCTGGATACATCAGTGGACACCCCCCCATCCCTCTCTGCTGTTCCAGTCCTTCTAACAATTGTGGGGCAGTTACTTGTTGGAAACCCTTTCTGGAGAGAAGGACTCCAAGGTACAGGGAGATTAAGTAACTTGCCCAAGACACCACAGCAGAGCTTGGATTCTGGTATGTCCAGTTTAGGTTAAGAGCCCAGACTTCAAACCCACTGCTTTATACATAGTATTTCATTTAGTCTTGATGGTAACCTTCACAGGTAAGTTGATCTCTGCATCCTAGAGATGGAGATGCTAAGTACAGTGCTTGACCTACAGGTGGTAAGTGATGGGAACTGGATTTGACTCAGGTGACTATGAAACCAAAGTTAGTGTTCCTTCCCCCATCACTCCACCTTCCGGTACATACTCAGGACTCCAAATGTTAGTCCACAAAACTCTAAAGACAGGAGGCTAAGAGAGCCTGGACTACTTGGGAAAAGATTTTAAATAGTGAGAAACAACAAGACAGGATCCGAGAGGAGGATAGGGAGCATGTGCAAGAACGTCACCATGCTCAGGAATGTTGGGGGACCAGGCTACCAGTGTTAGTACTGGTTCACAGGTTTGCACGCTCTTTATTCATTCATTTATTTAAATATTTTATGTGTATGAGTGTATTGTCTGCATGTATATAAGTGCACCTGTATTGTGCAGTGCCCTCTGAGGTCAGAAGAGGGCATCGTGTCTCCTGGAACTGGAGTTATGGAAGGTTGTTAGCCACCATGTGGGTGCTGGGAATTGAATCTGGGTCTTCTACAAGAGCAGCCAGTGCTCTTAACCGCTGGGCCATCTCTCCAGCCCTGCACACTCTATTTTTCTGGGCATTTCTTCATGTTTTGCTGGCCCATGTGGCCACCTGCCTCTCACCTTGAACATCCTTCCTATGAGTGAGTTTCCATGGACCAGAAGCTTCTTTTTATAAGGCAGAAAGCTTATCTTGCTCATTTTTTGGTCCCTGGCCCATGAGGACAACATATATTTGTTGAAATTAGTTGAACTGCTGGTTTGATTCGTTCTAGACTTTTAGACTCGTTTCAGAGTGAGTCTCTTCGTCTTAACTGCTTCTCTTGGACCAGCACTGAAACACCCCAATTTTGCCCTCCCCAAAACAAAGCCAGTATTGTAGGACATGGTGGTGCATACCTTTAATCCCAGCCTAGGGACACTTAATCATGAGGATCACGAGTTCAAAGCCAGCTTGGGCTACATAACAAGATCTCGCCTCAAAAAGCCAGACCAAACAAACAAACCAATATGATGTGAAGAAACCAATGTACACGGGAGCCCACTCTCCTCAGCTCCACCTCCCCCGCCTGACATTTCTTTCCTTCCTAGTCAGACATCTTTAGTTTTCTATACTTCCACTGACTCCGTTTCTCACCTCCTACTTCTCTGCCCACTCCAATCTGGCTTGCGTGTCTGTCTATCCACCAAGCAAGAACTGGACCATAAAATCCATGAGCTTCCTTACAACCGTCAAAAGGAACAGGCTTTTTGTGGCTTTTGTCTTCTCGGTTTCTCAGAGAGGCACCCTCAGCACTCGTTCCGTTCTCCCTGGCATACTTGTCAGCCAGGATCTTGGACTCCCCAAGTCCTTTACCATCACATCGGCTTCCTGCTTTGACTCATCTCCATCTACCCACTTTGAGTGTTGTTTTCACCCATAATGCTTCTAGCTCTCTAGGTAGCGTTATTCAACAGCAATCCATACTCCAGTGATGACACATGCTTTTCCTTCAGTGGAAGGAGAAAGGAACTAGTGCTGTCCAGCGGAAATCCATTCCTCTTAGCTATGCTGATTGTGTCTTTGGACCTTTTTCCCTGTGCTACTAAAACCTATAACTTCTAAATTCTGCTAAGCCCTACTTGGTCTTATTATCAAATTACCTATGAGCCTCAGCTCACCCATGATCCCCCACAACCTGCAGTCTATTAATTCAGTTCTGTCTGTGACAAAGTTGTTTAGCTTTGGACAATTTTGTTGTAATTAACTCCTTATAGATTTCATGGAGGGAGAAAAATATACCGACACTGAATTTGAAAGTTTGACATACTCTGAGGCCAATAAACAATGAGAAGTAGAGCTAGCGAGGGATCCAGCAAGAGGCTTTCAAAGACTGCAGCTAAGCCCACAAAACTGTTCCCTTATGGAAAACACTTCATTCTTTCCTGTAGATATCACATGGCTGTGTTTGATTTATGTGAACTGAATTCTCCCAGTTTTCATTTATTCGAACTGACAACTTACTGTTATTTTTCATTTATTTGAACTGGCTGACTCACTGTTATTTTTGATCTTTAGTATATGCATTTAACCAATATTTGTTCATTTTCTTTATATTATCAACATAATTTGTCAGAGTAGAAAAGTCTGCAGAAATGATAAGAAAAAAGGTTTGAAAATCTTTTCTCCCTCCCTCCCTCCCTTCCTTCCCTTTCTTTTTCTTTTTTGTGACAGAGACTCATTATATAGCCCTGGCTGGCCTGGAACTTGATGTGTAGACCAGGCTGGCCTTGAACTCACAGAGATCTGCCTGCCTCTCTGTCTCCTGAGTGCTGGGATTACAGGTTTGTACTGCCATGTCTGTCTTAAAAACCATTTTTAATTCCACCTTCTAGGTATAATGGGTGCACTAATTTTCTAAGGTAATGTACGAATTATATAAAAATACTCCTTACTGTACATATTTGTGGCAAAAAGAAAATAATTTCTTCTATAACCTAAATAATAGACTCTGGAGGGCCTCTTAGATTTTATAAATTTTCTTTGAGTTCAGGGAGCCGTTCCCCCCTTGGGAATTAAGAAAAAATAACTCAGTGAAACCACTGGCTCTAATTTAAAGCAATCACTGCAAATTATCCGAGTTTATAAAAAACAGGTGTTTTATTTCTTTTTCCTTCCTTTTTCTTTTTCTTTTTTGGTAGGGTTAGGAGATACACTATTCAACTGGCAAATCACATTATTGTGGTTAAAAATTAAAATTGTGTGTGAGGTAAGAAAAACCATTTCTCTGAAGCATGACTCGTTTTGATGTGGAAAGAGCCCAGGACAGGAATGCAAGACCCGAGAACTCTACGTAGATGATTAAGCACGTTCTTGTAATCAGGAGAGCCTTGCCCTCTGCACCTCTCTACTGTTCGACTTCATCTCATCAGACTGGAATCAGACTGGAGTCCGTCTGGGTATTTTCTGAGTTCCCAGAGTGATCTACAGAGGGCTGTGTGAGACAGTGCTTAATACATACGGGCTTTTTAACTCACGAAGACCTGGGGGTCAGAACACACAGGTTAATCTGTGTGCTCTGTAAGAGGTTTACAAAAGACTCATGTGTTGTCTAACCTGCTCCTCATTCAATGTTTGTTAAATGGAAATACTAGGTCTTTACTATGGCAGCTTCTAGGGGACAAATAAACTGCCCAACTGATAATCTTGCAAACATGATCATGATAAAATTTGAAGACAAAAAATGATAAAGCATGATATCCACTATCATTGTCAAAATATCAGAAAAATACAACTTGAAAAAAGGTCGAAATGTCATACGCAGTCATTTCTGGGTTGCAGAATCATGTGTTTATATTTTGCCTTCGCCTACACACTTCTGCAACCCTCACCAACAACACCCACTCACACGAGTGTGCATGCATGTACACACACACACATACACACACACACACACACACACACCCCAGGACCCCATAAATATTACTTATTTTAAAAAAGAAGCATAAAAATTCACAAAAAATTAATTAAAAACAGAAGTAAACAGACTCCATTCCCTCCTTTGATACTAACTTCAGAGCTGCTCACCCCACGGGCAGCTCCCGTTTGCCAATGTTAAGAAGTAAGACTACAGAAAATAGCATGGCATGCATCTGCCAAGACAGATTTGTGGTTGATATCTCTTCGAGAAATGCCTCCGTTAGAAAAAGTAACTGTTGGTGTTGTCTCCCGGGTCAGTCGTTTTGAAAAGTAGTGGGGAAGTAGTGCTCAGAGGTGGATTTTCAAGTTTTGTACGAACCCAGCACTTTGAATGGAGCAACCGTAGAGATGACAGAGCACGTGAAAGAAGATGAGAATTATCACCAGGCACCTGTCATGCCATCTTCCTAAAACAGACTCACAATATGCTGTTCCCCATCATGAAGTACTTGATAAATGTAAGCTCTAATTATTACAATGCACGTGTCTTTTGATTAGACTCATTTCAAAGACCCTGGGGTGTGGGATACGGAGTCCAGACCCTACTAAGCACAGCTGCATTCACGTGGCTGTCTGGAGACATGAGTATCTTATGCATATTATCTCTAATGCTTAGTTAACCCTCCAAGTCCTTCTCATTGTTCTCACTCTACAGATAAGGTTCTTCGGCTTAGGGAGGTTAAGGAACTTAACAGATTTCAAGTCCTAGTTTTCATATCTTTGAAGTCAACCCCAGGGGATCATATGACACTACATCTTCCTTAAGGCATATGTATCACTGAGTCCCTTGGCAGCCCTTCTTCAGCATGGAGGGTCTCCCAGTAATGTTAGAAATCAGGGTTTGTACTGACCCAGGCATGACAGATGATGACATTGGCAGTGCTCCCATCATTCTGACCTCCTCAGAGAGGAACGAAAGTGAAGTTGGAGGAGAAAGAGAGCAAAAGCAATAAATATACCAAGAGCCCCTGAAGTAGCTTCCGAAGGACTGCAGACTGGTGACAGGTTTGGGTTCTTTTTGACAGCTAATCTATGTTCATTTTTCTCAGTTCATTTCATAGAAACTACAGAACCCTTCCTGAGATTTGAAGACTGTCACTAGAGTACAGTAATCTCATCTGAAATTCCATACAGTGAAAGAGCAAGGCTGGGAAAGTGCACAGCACATGCAGCTGCCGAAACACTAACAATACTGGTGGCAGGTACTGGGCTAACACCATCCACACAGTCAGAGACTTTTCTCTGTGTGGCTCCTCTCCAGCCTTTAACGCCTTTCGTCACTCAGCCTTCAGGTCCACCTATGAGGAAACTGAGTTTTCAGGTAGAACAGGGGCCCTGAGGGCTTCAGTGACTCCTGCAAGGTCAAGGGTTGGCGAAAGCTACTACCATGATCATTTTGCCTCTGCTTTCTGAGGTCTGAGTCACATGCCTATTTTTCTTGGATGCTGTTGCTTCCATGACTTCCATCCATCCTTCCTTCCTTCCTTCCTTCCTTCCTTCCTTCCTTCCTTCCTCCCTCCTTCCTTCCCCTCACTCCTTCCCTCCCATTCTCATTCATTCATTCATTCATTCATTCATTCATTCATTCATTCTTCTCTTTCTCCAAAACCAAAATGTGATTAGGATATTAGTGTAAATCTTTGTCTCCCTGAACAGGCATTTATGAAGCACCTACTGGGTGACGTGCCAGGTCAAAAGAAGGTCGAAAAAAGAAGAAAGAAAAAAAGGTCAAAGTATTTTCTCTCCTGGGGATTTTGCTTCAGTGATATGTCACGATATTTCGAAATCTGCATTATTTGAAGAACTGTAACTACGTTATGGGAGTGCAGCAAAAAAATAAAATTTCGATGTGAAATTTAAGATTGAAAATTTGAACAAGAGATGTAAGGAAAGCAGTGTGCCTATGGCAATGTGAGGGTGAGAACCTTACACTGTTACCTTGGCTCAGAAGTGCTTAACAAGGGCCTTCATGTAACTGCAACCCATTAATGTGGTTTAGTCATACAGTAAGCATACATTAAGTGGGAACTTACAGGTTCCAACTGAGGTGCTGAAAATAAAGTATTGAAGATGACGGTAGAACATAAAGATGTAGGTAGTGGAATTCTATAGCTAGAAACTGAACAGTGAGAGAAGAGGGTCATAAAGAAGAATTACTGTAGAAAACAGATCCCTGTTAGGAGATGGGATCACTCGAAGAGCCACTGTGAGGGTGACAAGTCCACCAAGCCACGTCAGAGTAGGAGGGTGGATCAAGAACACAGGAAGAAGACAGGGCTTGGGCACCTGAGGAGAACTCTATCTTTGTCCAACTGGAAATACCAGAAGATGCTTTGAGAAGGCTGAAATTCCTATTTGCTCTCTCACGATTTAAAATTTCACAACCATTTCAGAGACCATGGAGTAGATTATTGAATCGCCTACTTTTATAATTCTAAGAAATTAGTACTTGGTACTGCTAATATCGAACTTGAGGATTTCAGGAATCCAGATAGAATTGATGCAATAAATAATGAGACATAAGTGACAGTCACCTAGCACTGCTCATACGGCCGAAAGCATTTCACCTCAGATGGAGCTTGGTTGGAAGTTATCACCCTGCTAATAATGGAGCTGTAAGGGCTCGTACCACCTTCAGGTACTTCAGCAGAATTAATTTGTCATGAACATATGAACTCTAAAACCTTGACTGGAAAACTAAAAATAAATATTGTCAAGTGTGAATCAAGTGACGGTGCTGTCAAAGATTTCAGCCAAGAGTTCTGTAGCCGAGGGAACACAGTCTAACACGGAGCACTCTTGATATTTTCAGATTAAATTTTCAGGCAGGAAACAAAAATCTATTCTTTTTGTTTTTCCTCTTTGATCCTAAATTTGACAGCAATTGTGGAAATTGTTTGAAGCCACACTCTGTGGAATTTTCCGAGAAATCTCTCCCTGTGTCCGACAACTTCAAATAACTTGTGAATTGGTAATGGTTAAAGGTCAGAGCACAAAGGAAAACATGCATTTTCTAAAGTCTGAGTTTAAAACACTACCAAAATCTTCTCATTCAAACCACATGCATGAAACTTAAACAAATCTCTGTTCACACTGTGAATGTATTTCATGAAGTTTGACTCATTAATTTACACCTTAATTGGACACATATTTTTAGGCACTCATTATGTCTCTGCCATGGCTGTGACCACCAACCACAGTGAGAAGCGCCCACATCTAGGACTTGCATCTACTCACACGTCCTTCCTGAGGACACCTTCCTAAATTCAGAGTTGTTTTTGTTATTTTACATGGGAGCTCCAAGAGTCAAAAATCAATTTTTCCATTAATCCCTGAATCTTTCACATTAGCTAGACATTTCAAAATAATTATCTAGGAAGAAACTCATCAATGTGTATATTCTTTTTTTTTTTTTAAACAAGGTTTTTTTTTCATTCTGAGGCTTATTTTTACAATGTGTATATTCTTTTTTTTTTTTAAACAAGGTTTTCTTTTTATTCTGAGGCTTATTTTTACAATGTGTATATTCTTAATGTGATTTTGCCCTGTGCTAAATTGAATGTTTTAATTAGGAAGAGGAGGAAATTGACGAGAAATCAGAATGGTTAAGATACAACTTTCGTCACTCCCTCCTTGGCCATTTGCCCCTTGATTTTTGTCTTTCTTCCCCACTTAGTCCCACTTCTTGTGTGTTGGGGGAGAGGATTTGAACATGAACACGTGCGTGTAGCTCTGTGTGGAGGTCAACGTCAGGCATCTTCTACCTGATGGCTCTCTGCCTTATATTTTAAGAAAAGTCTCTCACGGAACCAGGAACTCATTAATTTGGCTAGACTGGCTGGCCTGCGAGCCTCTGAGATCCGTTTGTGACCTCCTCCCCAGTTCTGGGATTACAGTCGCATGTCATCAACATTTTTCTGTGTAGTGCTAGGGATACGAATGCAGGTCTTCATGCTTGTGCAATGAGGGTTTTACCGACAAATCTATCTCCTTTGCTCTCCCTCCATTTCTAACCCTGAACTTGGTAATGACTGACTCTTCATTACAAAACTTCTGATTACTTCTTAGAATGCATGGAGGAATCCTATCCCTCAATGAGTTATCATGAATGAGGCAGAAGTCCTGGTCATCTCATAGCCCTTTACCTGTCCCTCCTTCATAGTAAAGTCAGATACCCTGAGGCCACTTATTGACTTCCTCTCCTCTCCTTCCTATGTAGGCTATTGGAGACATGTCTGCAAATCTGTCCATACCCTTCACCTACCTAGTAGGCCAGATTTAAGTAGAGGAAGCATTATCCTGTGAACTGTGCCTGGGAAAGAAACTTCCAGAGGCCAGCTGGGTAAGGGGCATGATGACATGAGGAAGTCAGTCACGGAGAAGACAGCAGCTGGTGGTCTAAAGGGGGAGGCAGGGAAAAGTGCAGCAAAAGCAACATCAGAATGACACACGGAGTGGGTGAGGTGAGTTTCATTATGCAAATTAGGATTCATCCAAGAAAGGGTAGCTAACTTTGCTGCCAGTGTGATCATCCTAGTAGGAAGGCTGGGTACACAGAAAGCACTATTTTTAATACCTACCTTACAGGTTTGAGTTACTACTGAAAGCGGCAAAACTCTGTAAGGTAGTTGTAGCACTTGATACAGTATGTTAGCTCTTCCCCACTTCTTCTGGAATTAAATTTTTAAAAAATATTTTATTTATTCTTTTTATTATATGTGTATGAGTGTATTGGCTTCTAGTATGTGAGTGCACCCATGTCAGGCAATGCCACGGAGGTCAGAAGAGGACTTCAGTTTCCCCTGGAACTGGAGTTAAGAATGGTTTGTAGCTGCCATGTTGGTGCTGGGAATCGAAGGTGGGGTCCCCTGTAAGAGCAGCCAGTGCTCTTAACTGCTGAGCCATCTCTTCAGCCCTGAATTAAATTTCTTTTTAAAAATATTATGTATTCATTTATTTTTTAATTTATGTGTATCAATGTTTTGCCTGCATGCATGTAAGGGCACCATATGTGTGTAATGATCGTGGAGGTCAGAAGGGGGTGTCAGATCCCCTGAAACTGGAGTTAAGGATGGTTGTTAGTTACCATGTGGGTGCTATGAATCAAACCTGAATTCTCTGCAAGAGCAGTCAGTGCTCTTAATCACTGAGACAACTCTCCAGTCCCTAGATTTCTTATTTTATAATTATAATGGATACGCTACAGTAACTTAAAATAGAGACCAGGCACAAAGAATCCATGAATAAAGCCAGGCACGTTCCCTAAGGGAGAAGAAATGTATAAACATAGGAAACCTTACTTGAACTATTTTTTACAAATGTTAATGTTAAAAGAAAAGGAAATGTGCGGCTAACGGTTGTGTATTTGCATCTACTGGTGGGGAGTTCTGTGTGTATCTGCCAAGTCTGTTTTATCTGTGGCATAGTTAACTCTGAGTTGTCTTTGCTGAGTTTCAGTTTGGAACGACTGAACACAACTAGGGGATTTCCGGCAGCATAGGCCAGACCAGGCAGCTGTGACCGGGTAAATATTTTTATCACTGTATTTCTGTATGTGTCCTGTCAAGTCCTGTCCTTCAGCTTCCTCACCGGAATCTTCAACCCACTTCTCATTCAGAGCTGTCCAGGGCAGGAACTAGTGTTTGCTCGAATAAGCTCTTTAAAAACTTTATGGTGCCTCATTTTTCCTTTAGACAGTGTTAGCTCTTCTTAGTCAGTACCATCTTGGGTCACATTGATACAACATTTTCCATGTCTTTTTCTGACTGTTCGTAAGATGTATGTGATAGATTAAAAGGTATTTGTTATAATTCTTACTTTACTACTTTAAGAATATTTGTTCAATGAGCATTGTTCTACCAGAATATAATAAGAAAGTCCATTCCGCCTTCATCTCCAGTTCCTAGCACAGTGTTCCTAAAATAACGGAATAAGTATTTTGGTTTTCCAGTTCCTGAAAACGAAAAGAGAACAGACCTAAAGATGCACAGGACAGAAGGAGCAGAGATGGACACTAAGGGCACAGGGAATCTAACCAAGGGAATTTCAGCAGAAAATTCCGAAAGTCTAGAAAAGGAAATAGACATTCAAACACAAGAGACATCTAGGAGCCTAAACTGACACAATCAGAGAAGAACTTCTCCATGACATATTACAGTCAACATGTGAAAAATACAAAGGAAAGATAAAACTACTAAAAACTGTAATGAAAAAAAGCCCACAACAACAAACAAACCCTTTCCGAAGGAAGAAAGACCCGAGGACACCAGATCTCCGTTAGCAACCCCGAATCAGGAAAGCACAGAGCAATAATGACTGAAAATAAACAATGACACCAAAATGACAAAAAAGCCACTATGTTTTAACATTGATGGGAAAATAAAGGCATTTGAAGACAAGCACAAACCAAGACAGCACTGAAAAATACCCAAAGGACTACGAGGCAGAGGAGGAAGAAAGAGTCTCTATCACAAGAGCTCAGCAAAGAATAAACTACACGGGAAAATAACAGATGAACTACGGAGGGCAAGGAAAGATGCCCTCATGCCAAACACAGGAAACCAGAGAGCCCCCAATAGGCTAGAAAATAAAGAACAAAGAATAAGCCAGCCAATGAGAAAAACAGCCATCAAGATCACAGGAATTAGGAACCATCTCTCAAGAATGAAGGTAAATATTAATGGCTTTAACTCACTATGAAAAGATGTACACTTGCTGACTGGATTAGAAAACTAGATCCAACTATATGTTGTCTCAAAGAAACACATATCACTGGTAAAGTCAACTATAGACCAAGACTCAAAGAATGGGAAACAGAGCTAGGTATGGTGGTATACACCTTGAATTCTTGCACTTACAAGATAGAGGCAGGCAGAATCTCTGTGAGATTGAGGACAGCCTGGTCTACATAGGGAATTACAGGTCATCTGGGCCTACAGGGAGACCCTGTCTCACAAAATCAAAAAAGAATGGAAATCAATCAACCAACTGAATGAAAGCCAAAGGCTACTTGGTATCGCTACACTAATATCTGAAAAATAGATTTCATACCATAATTAGTCAGAAGAGATAAAGAAAGCAACTATATATGAATGAAAGGAAAATCATTAAGAAGATATAAAAATTGGAAATATATATGTACCAAACATTGTAGCTCCCAATTTTATAAAAATGAACACTAATTGATATGAAAGGTCACATAGGTCCTGGCACAGTCAGTAATAGCACATGACTTCAATAACCCACTTCCGTTTTTAGAGAGGTTATCTGAAGCTCAGTAAAGAAAACTCAAAGCTAACTGTATCATAGATCAAATGGACTTGGCAGATACATACAGAATTCTCCACAAATAGATACAAAATACAAATTCCTGTCAGCAGCCTATGGAAACTTTTCTAAAATAGATCACATTTTAGGTCCTAGATCAAGTCTTACCAAACACAAAAGAATCAAAACAATTTCTTGTATCCTGTCAAATCATAGTGCAATAAAACTAGAAAACAACATCAAGGAAAACTACAGAAATGACACAAATTCTGGAGACTAAGAATACACTTTTTCATGACCTATAAGCAATTAAAGAAATTAGGGAGGAAATTTTAAAATTCCTAGAGTCAAATGAAAAGGAGAGCACAAGTTACTAGGTCCTTTGGGATGTAGCTAAAGCAATCCTAGGTAGGAAGTTTATGAGTGCTTCCATTGAAAAGTTATCAAGATCATAAATAAATACCCTAAAGGGGTCCCTCAAGTTCTTGGAAAAACAAGAGAGACATGCAATACATGGCAAGAAATAACAAAACCAAGACAGAAATTGATGGAGTGGATACTAAAAGACGAAGAGCTGGTTCTTTGAAAAGATTGATAAAATTGACTATCCCCTAGCCAAACTAATCAAAAGAGAGAAAAGACCCAAAATTAATAAAATCAAAGATGAAAATGGAGAAATTACTGCAAATTTCAATAAAAATCCAAAGAATCATTAGGGAATACTTTGAAAAGTCATATTCCTAAAGACTTTAAAATCTAGAAAGAATGGATGAATTCCCAGACATGTACGATGTACCGAAATTAAATGTAAAGGATGTAAACCAACAGATCATAACAATCAACAAGACTGAAACAGTAATGAAAAGTTTCTCAACAAAGAAAAGTCCAGACCAGATAGATTCTCTGTTGAATTCTATCAAAATTTAAATAAGAGTTAACACCAATGTTCCTCATACAACTTCATAAAATAGGAAAGGAAGGGACACTACCAAACCCATTCGACAAGCCAGCATTACCCTGCTACCAAAACCAGATAGGGACACAGGAACAACAAAACACACAAGCAAGTAAACAAAACAAAACAAGACTCGCGGACCAATTTCCCTGATGGACAAAGATGCAAAAGTTCTCAATAAAATTCTGGTAAACTGAATTCAAGAACATATCAAGAGGATTACAAACCATGACTAAGTTGGAATCCTTTCAGGGATGCAAGGTTGGTGGTCTAATACATGTAAATCAGTAAATGTAACAGCACATAAATAGACTTAAGGAAAGAAATCCCTGGCTCGCTGTAACTGAAGCAGAAAAGACCTTCAGCAAATTTCAATATCCCTTCAGAATAAAAGTCCTGAAGAAATTAGGAACAGAAAGACCATAACTCAACATAACAAAGCTGTATATAAAAAATCTACATCCAACATTATACCAACGGGGGCAGGGGGAACCCTGAGAGCATTACCTCAAACCCATCCTCATGCTCCCTTACTTGCTGTCACACATACAGTTACTAGCTTGATACTTCTAGTTCTGTCACCCTCTTACTTGGGCCTCAAAGCTGGTCCCACCCACAGACCACCTTCCACCCTCACTTAACAAATACTTCAGGGCCTTCCCCATTGACCCCAATACACATGTCCTCCCTTGTTCCTCATTTTCACTCCATCTTAGACAGCTCATGCTCCAAACCTGCTTATGATCCCCTTCCTTCCTGAGTTCCAGCCCTTCACTTCCTTCCCTAATCCTGTCTGTAGGAAGTCCGTCCCAGCCACCCACTCTTCTGGCCCACCATTCTTCTGTGTGGTGCATGTGCCCTTTCCCGGGCTGGCTTCAAGTTGTTTATGCTTATGTAATAGTCATCTCTAGCACATACTCCATATTTAGATAATGGCTACATGCTACCTCTGAGTTTTGGAGGTGACTCTGGGTGTCAAACCCAAGGTCTTGCACATATTAGGAAAATACTCTACCACTGAGCCTCATCCTTGGGCACTCCACACTATCTTTGTGTTTTTAATAGTCCTGAAGTGGGAAGTCAACAGGTAATTGTTAAATGAAGGGAGAACCACTGTTGTCTGATGAATACACCACACCAACACAGGCCCTCAATACAACTAAAGGAGGGACCACAGAAAGACTGCATCACAGGGAAGAAGAGACCCGAAGCAGAGGGTGTGGCTTTACATCTGTGTGGAGCAGAGGGTATGGGGCAAACAGCGCACAGCAACGGCAGAGAGACAAAGGCACAAGGCCTCTGTGCTAAAATTTCATTCTTGTTATGTGTTCCTGGAGTAAACAGTTTTATAAATGATCTTAATAGTTTCACATCCATGACCTAGTTAAAAATACTTTACACAACAACCTTTCAAAGCAATGTAGCAGTAGAATGTTTTCATTGATTCTTTTCTGAAAAAACAAGCGAAGACATCACAGTTGAATAGATTTGTATCAGATGATAAATGCCTGAAGATAAATGCTAGATCAGAGTGCGTCTGTCCCTATAAACACAACACAACACCATCATCTAAGTGCTCCCTCTGAGGTCCAAGCCCAGAGCGGGGCAGGAGTCACTGCTGCTGTGGGATCCTGGCTAAGTGATGGATTCATGTGCTTGGTTTGCAAAATGCAGAAAATGGCGATGTCTGACTTGCTGAGATTTGGTACAAGACCGTGAGCTACCGAGACACAGTTTGAACAGCACCAGGCACATCGTAAACGCTCAGAATTGATATTGTTTTTAAGCACTGCCTAGTCTTAACGCTTCTATTTTCCTCAGCTAAACCTTATGTAACTGTCCTGTCTTCTTTTGGGGAGAGGCACTTAATTTATAGTGCCATCTTTCTTTAAAGATTTTGATCAGTTCCAATTAGTTTCAACTTGAATATGGAAAAAAAATATTCTAAGAATTTTGTCAAAAATGTTTTTCTTTGTCATGTTCCCAATAAAACTTACTGCAACATTTGTGTGTGTGTGGTATGTGTGTGGTGTGTGTGTGTGGTGTGAGTGGTGTGTGTATGTGTGGTCTGTGTGGTGTGGTGTGTGTGTGGTGTGTGTGTGGTGTGTTTGTGGTGTGTGTGTGTGGTGTGTGTGGTGTGTGTGGTGTGTGTGTGTGGTGTGTGTGCGGTGTGTGTGTGGTGTGTGTGGTGTGTGTGGTGTGTGTGTGGTGTGTGGTCTGTGTGTGTGTGGTGTATGCTGTGTGTGGTATGTGTGCCGTGTGTGTGTGGTGTGTGTGTGTGGTGTGTGTGCGGTGTGTGTGTGGTGTGTGTGGTGTGTGTGGTGTGTGTGTGTCGTGTGTGTGGTGTGTGTGTGTGGTGTGTGTGTGGTGTGTATGTGTGGTCTTTGTGGTGTGTGTGTGGTGTGTGTGTGGTGTGTGTATGGTGTGTGGTCTGTGTGTGTGTGGTGTATGCTGTGTGTGGTATGTGTGCCGTGTGTGTGTGTGGTGTGTGTGTGTGGTGTGTGTGCGGTGTGTGTGTGTGTGGTCTGTGTGGTGTGTGCGGCGTGTGTGTGTGTGGTGTGTGGTGTGTGTGTGTGTGTGTGGTGTGTGTGTGTGGTCTGTGTGTGTGTGTGGTGTGTCTGTGGTGTGTGTGTGTGTGGTGTGTGTGCAGTGTGTGTGGTGTGTGTGTGGTGTGTGTGTGTGTGTGGTGTGTGTGTGGTGCTCTTTAACTGAACTCCACTGGTGTGTGTGTGTGTGGTGTGTGTATGTGTGTGGTGTGTGTGTGTGGTGTGTGGTGTGTGTATGTGTGTGTGTGTGTGCATACACTAAGGGCAATGTTTGATACCTTCCCCCATTATTCTCCATGTTTTTCTCTGAGACGAGGTTCTCGCACTGACCCTGGAGCTGAGCAGTCGGCTTGGCCGGCCGGCCAGGGAACACAGATAGTGTATCAGTAACTTTTCTGTTGCTGTGATAAAATACCATGACCAAAGCAACTTCATGTCGGAAGGATTTGTTTAGGCCTATGGTTCCAAAGGGATAGAGTCCATCGTGGTGGGGGAGGGCATGGCATGGTGGCAGAAGGAAACTGGCTGATCATACTTTTGTCCACATGCAGGAAGCAGAGTGAGAATAGGAAGTGGGTCAAGGCTATAAACCCTCAAAGCCCACCCCAGTGACTTGTTTCCTCCAGGAAGGTTCCACCTCTTAAATGTTCCACAACCTCCCCAAACAACATCTCCAGCTGGGATCAAGAGTTCAAATACATGAGCCTATAGGTGACATGTAACCACCACATTCTGCCCCCTGCTACCTATAGACTCATGGCCATCTCATAATACAAAATGCATCTAGTGCAACTTCAAAAGCTCAATAGTTTTTAAGAATCTCAACAATGTTCCAAAGTCCAAAGTCTCTTCTGAGACTCAATGCAATCTCTTAAAACGGGACTGTAAAATCATAGGAATGAATTATATGCTTCCAGCATCCAGTGGCACAGAATACACATTCCCATTCCAAAAGAGAGGAATGGAATGTGCCTCTGTCTGGAATCTGGGGCTTCAGTTTTAGAGTCTAGGGGGCCCCACCCCTCCAGCTTTGCTGCTTGCAGCATATATCTCCCTCTTGGGCTGGTTCTACTTCCTGTATGCAGCTGTCCTTGACAGACATCCCACAGTTCTGACATTCCCAACATCTGGAGGTCACCACCACCCAAGCTTTGCCTTCATAGCTTTACACAACGGCCTTTCAGAGCTCCCTTGCAGGGACTTGCAGGGACTCCAGCTAAGCCACACATTGCCTGGCCTCAGCTGCTCTTGAAACTGTGGAAGAATCCATGACCCTCTCAATCTTGCATCTTTCTTGTCCACAAAACCATTGCCATGTAGATAACACTTCCAAGTTTGGCTACCATCTTGGGATGGTCCCTGGTCCCCTTGGACCACAGTTGCAACAACTTCTGTATGCAGTTGCTTTCTAGGAGGAGAAAAACCCTTAGGATTTCTCTTTGCTCAAGTTGAAGGCTTAGATGGGTTGGGTTTGCCTGGAGGGCACCTTTCCTTTCTAACGCAGAGGAGAAACGGCACTAATCTCTTTAATGGTTACAGCCTCTTTTTCAGCACATGACTCTGGCATTAAGATTTCTAGTGCTCCTTTCTTCTCAGAACTGTATATTTTGTATTTCTTTTTGCTGCAGTTGCTTTTTTTCATTGTAGACTTGCATAAGAGTAATTAGTAATGACTGTACCATAGACTCAATGTTACGTTGTCTTGAAATTTCCTCCACCAAAGAAATCAGTTCATTACTTTTAACTTTAACCTCATGAAAAGTCTCAGGACATGGGGAAAAAAATGGGCAGATTTCTTGTCAAAATACAACACAAATGGCCTCTAGGCCAGTTGCTAATAGGGTTCTTATTTCCCTCTGGAACCTCAGGAGCCAGACCTCTACTGTCTGAACTGCTGTCTCCCAGGCTCCTACTAGAATGGCCTGTTAAGCTTTTCTTACAGCATTCAACCACCTTAACAGTTTAAGGTTACAAAGTCTTCACATTCTTCCAAAATATAACATGGCCAAGGCCAAGTGCTGTACATCAACACCCTACTTTTCTGGTACCAATTTCTGTATTAGTTACTTTTCTGTAACTGGGATAAAATACCACAACCAAAAGCAACTTAAGAAAGAAAGGGTTTATCTGGGCTTGTGGATCTAGAGGAAAAGAGTCCATCACAGTGGGGGCAGGGGGAGGGCATGGCATGGCATGGCAGCAGGAGCAGGAAACTGGCTGGTGATATTTTCATCCACACACTGGAAGCAGAGAGAGAGAGAACAGGAAGTGGGGTGAGATCATAAACCCCCAAAGCCTGCCCCCAGTGATGTACTCCCTCCAGGAAGGCTCCACATCCTAAAGGTTCCATAACCTCCCCAAATAGTACCAACAACTGGGCACCAATAGTCCAAGTATATGAGCCTACAGGGGACATTTCTCACTCAAGCCACAGGTACTCTCTGCCATGTTCCACTTTTATGTGGGTGCTGGGAATCTGCACTCAGATCCTCATGCTTGTGTGGAATCATCTCCCAAGCCTTATTGTAACAACATTTTAAAGTCAATGAAGACCTAATTCTTGAAGTCTGGAATGTTTGTTGATACAAAGTTTTGTTCTGATTGTGGTGTCCTCTAGAGATTTAACCAGGTGTGTGTTTCCTGTCAGTAACTGCATGGCCTAAACAGAATTTATGTTAAAACTTTTAGCATGAGATGATATATATCTTCCAAGTATTTATTAAGCTGTTTTACTATAAAAAGAATTTCAAAGACAAGCTGTTGTCAAAACCAGTTCTATAGAAACAGCATAAGCCTTAACTAAACATTCTTAAATAGACCTGTTAACAGTCAGAATTGGAATTTTCTTAGCATAAATCTCGCCAATGTGTCCTTTGAATGGTTTTTTTTTAAAAAAGATTTACTTTTTCTTCTCTCTCTCTCTCTCTCTCCCTCTCTCTCTCCCTTGCCATGGGTGATAAGAACTGAACTCTGGTCCACTCTTACCCCCTGAGTCATCTCTCTAGACCCTTGAACATCATCTTAATTTTATCCAAATCGTTGCTTCACAGCTATCATGTGAGGGCCTTCCTTTCCATTTAAGGTAATTTTAAAACATTCATAGGGCTTTGGACTCTTTTTTTCAAGTGTCTATAGTAATAAAATCAAGAGGAAGTATTTTCCAGGGGAGAAAGAGTTTATTCTTAAAGTCCCCCCCCCCATTTTTTTTGTCACAGGAAACAACACAGTGAGAATTCTGCGCTTGGTTAGAGAACCCTTCTCATCTGGAACTGGCAATAGGATTGCATCCACCTCCCACTTCAATTTCCAAGTCTGAAAGGAGACGCAGTCACTGAGTCATTTGGCTTGCTCTGCCTGCTGAGTGTGAAACGGGCTGCTACTGAGTGAGCTTTGGGAAGGGAAAAGTTGCATCTGGACATGTGCTTCCTTTAAGACAGAATGCCAGAGGGGCTATAAATACAGCCTCTGCTCACTCTCCTTGCTTTGATGCTGTTTAGGAATCAGCCTAATTTACTTCCTAGGACTGCACACGATACTTTGTTGCATACGGATTGTGTGCAAATGGCTTTATTTTTCAGTGCTCTGATTTTACTTTTTTTTTTGGTCTTTTTGAGACAGGGTCTCCCTGTAGCCCTAGCTGTCCTAGAACTCACTATGTAGACCAGGCTGGCCTGGAGCTCAGAGATCCGCCTGTCTCTGCCTTTATTTTACTTTTTTTTATATAAAGGAAAATGAACCAAGTATAATAGCTTTCAGAGTGCACAAAAACGACAATTTGTGAAAGTAATCAGATTCATGTTTCAATTGTGTTCTGGTTATCTTACAGTATATGAAGCCCTACATAAATTGGTAAATGGAACAGGTAACCCTGAGCAATCACAGAGATTGAAGTAAGCAATATCACTTTCCTGAGGGAGTACTGTCCAGCCAGCCCTGCACCATGGAGGACTTGACATATGCTGGCTGTCCAGACAGTGAGAGCCCTCATTATCTTCTAATTGGATCAAAATATAAATATGTGCCATGTTATTTCTAGGCTTGATATTGAGGTTCTAGCATTACCATGTTTCATGACAGAACTAAGAACTCTTAAGTCAATTTTAAAATCTTTTGAGCAACTGAAAAACAATTTGGAGTAATGTATTATTTACTTTTCTTGTTGCAGAAATGAATACATAAGAAAAAACAATTTAAGGAAGGAATCATTTTGGCTCATGGCTTGAAGCATCTTGGTGGGAAGGTGTAATGGAGTTCCTGGGGGCAGAAGCATGTGGTTGAGACTCTTCATATCTGAGCAACCAGGAAGCAGGGAGCAGGGTATGCTGGTATTAGCTGGCTTCCTCCCTTGTCCCATTCTATTCCATCCAGGACCCCCAGCCCAGGGGCAGATGCCACCACGTTCAGGGTGGATCTTTCCTCCTTAGTTAAACCTCTTGTTCTAGTTTGTTTCTCAATTGCTGTGACAAAACACTCTGACCAGTACCAACTTGGGGAGGAAAGGGTTTATTCAGCTTACATCTCCTGGGTCACAGTTCATCAGGGAGCCCAAGGTAGGAACTCAGGGAAGGAACCTGGAGGCAGGATCTGGAGCACAGGCCATGGAGGAACGCTGCTTACTGGCTTGCTCTCCTGTCCCCTGCTCAGCCTGCTTTCTTATGCAACACAGGCCTACCTGCCTAGGGGTGGCACCACCCACAGTGGGCTGGGCCCTCCCACATCACTCAACAATCAAGAAGATGCCCCAAAGACATGGCCAGTTCTATGGAGGAAATTCCCCAATTGACGCTCCCTCAACCCAGGTGTGTCAAGCTGACACTAAAGCTATCCAGCACATCTCTCTACAAATACCTTCTCAGACATGTTCAGAGGTGTATCTCCTAGATGATTCCAAATCCAGTCATGTTCACCATAAAGATGAACTGTCACAGAGACCACATGTCTAGATGCACAAATATATTGTTCACATCCAAATAAATCTCTTTCAGAATACCTTCACTGCCTAACTCATTAACCTTTAAAAACGCCTCTTGGATTATTTTCTTTTTGTTTGTTTTCATTTAATTTTTGTGTATTTCATACAGAACATCCCAAACATTTTTAATCACCTTTATACCCCTGTCCCAACCAGCACCCTTTCATAGCACCCACCACCACTGGAGCCCATATACTATGTCATCCTGTTATGGCCCACTGTGTCAAGTCAGTGTCCCTGATGTTCCCCAGTACAAGTCCATCCACTGAGGTCTAGTCAGCCTATCTAGAGTCCCTTGTTTTAGGAAGATAAACACTTTCTCATCTAGCAGCAATCAGTTTGCCCACATTCCTTCAGTTAAGACTGGGGTTCTGCTGTTCCTTTCCCCAGTTGTATGATGGGTTTTTGTCTGCCTGAGTTTGCATGAGACTTGTGTATGTTGACACCTATGCCATAGAATCATCTGAGCAGGGTCCCAGGAGCCTGTAGGACTCTGTTTCCACATGGTCCTGCACCTCCTCCCTGACTCTTACAATCTTTCTGCCCCCTCTTCCATGATGGTCCTTGAGCCTTGGGTGGGTAAAATTTAATAAAGGAGTCCTGTCCATGGACCATCATTCTGTAGACTCTTTATCTCTACTCTTTAGACATTTGTGACCTTTTGTGTTCCTGGCCCTCCGCTGCAT
Organism: Nannospalax galili; assembly: GCF_000622305.1. NCBI lineage: Eukaryota > Metazoa > Chordata > Mammalia > Rodentia > Spalacidae > Nannospalax > Nannospalax galili. Next base: position 1,101,954 of record NW_008351693.1, read on the forward strand.
GAGGGAGCTTCATTATTGAGAACTGAGAGATTGATTAGTGTCCTCTTCTTTACCTCTGTTCTGTGTTCCATGAGCCTTAGGTGTAGAGGTTACATTGTAGATGTGTCACCTAGCCCTGGGAAATTCATAGACAATGTCCATGTGTGACTAGTTGCGGTACTTGGTAATAGTTTCTGACTGACTGGTGCAAAATGAGCTTCTTTGACGAGTGGTGACTGGGATATTTGTCTGTAAACATTGGACTATTTTCTTAGTTACCAAATCCAACAAATAGGAGGTAGAAGGAGTTTTTAGTTACATGACAAGGGATGTTTAAACAAGATAAAATAAGACTAGTACCTAAAAAGTAAATAGAGGTTCGCTAGCTCACGTGTTGCAAATTCATTCGTGTCACCTAGTAAGAAGCATGACAAAATGTTCTCCTGATAATTTTGGGAGAATGGGTTTGTTTGGGGAAACTGCTGGCCAGTGTTTTCTTTGCGTGTCTTGAGTTGAGGAAGCTGCTCAGTCTTCTGCTGGTTTGTTGATCAGTGTTTAGCTCTTTCTACCTATGCATTTCTTCCCACCTCGACCATTGTGTGCAGCACCAGCAGTGGAGACGATGCTGACACCCCGTGAGTGGTGGAGCACTGGGAGTTTGGGGATAAGTGTGTATTGGTTTCTTTCATGTTGCTGTGATAAAATATCCTGATAAAAAGCAACGTAGGAGAGAAAAGGTTTGTAGAGAACGGTTTATTTTGGCTCATGGTTCCTGAGGGGAAATGGTCCATCAGGGCAGGGAAGGGAAGGCAGCATGAGTGTGAAGCCAGCCTGGCAGTCAGAAGGCAGACACAGAAAAGGAAGTGGAGCCAGGCTATAAAACATCAAAGCCCATGCCCCGTGCTGCACTTTCTGCAGGAAGACCGCACCTGCTAAAGGTTTCAGAACCTCCCCACGGTGCCACCAGCTGGGGTCCAAGTTTCCAAACACATGAGCCTATGGGGGCCATTTCTCATTCAAAATGCAGCCATGTGTTCACATTCAAGTGTTAGTGCTGGTTCCTGTGAAACTTGAAGTTCATGAACAAATCAATATTCACTGGCTCAGTCTAAATTAACTTTCACTATTTCTGTTTACTTTTCCTTTGGGCAGGAATATCTAAGGGGATGGGAATCACATTGTATCAGTGGTAAATTCAAAATGTGTAGTAGGGGGATTCTCAAATTGGAAGACAGCGCTGAGGCTCCGAAGAGAAACTGCAGTGAATGGGGCTCCGTGGGGCTCAGGGACAGTGTCAAAACAGTAGTGATTCTGTTGCTACTTTTTTTGTATGCTGGGATGACACAGCATGAGAGGCAAACCTTCTACCACTGACCACACCCCAGCCCAGTAGTGCGGCTTCATCGAGGATGTGTCCCCTGTGTTTTGGTTCCCTATCATCTTTGCTACTTGGTGATGAAATGTCCCTCAACTCCATAGCCAGACAAGCGAGACAGAGATTAGGAGGGTTTTTGTTTGTTTTCTTCTTTTCAGAAGCCAAATGTTTATTTAGAAGCTTCATTTGGAGAAATAGCAGTCTGTGTGCATGTGTGCGTGTGTGCGTGCGTGCGTGCGTGTGTGCATGTGTGTGTGTGTGTGTGTTTTAAAAATATCCATTTTAGGAGCTGGAGAGATGGCTTAGTGGTTAAGAGCACTGGCCTCTCCTGCAGGGGACCTGGGCTCGGTTCCCAGCACCCACCTGGCAGCTAACAACTATCCATAACTCCAGCTGCAGGGGATCTGATGCCCTCTTCTGAGCTCTGTGGGCACTGCATGGCATGGGTATACTTCCATTCATGCAGGCAATACACTCATGTATACAGTAAAAAAAAAAAAATTAAAAATATCTATTTTAGGGGGCTGTAATTTAGTTAATAGAGTGCTTGCTTAACATGCATGAGGCCCTGGGTTCCATCAAGCAGGAATGGTGGTACATACACACTTGTAATCCCAGCACTACGGAGGTAAGGGTGGGTATGGAGGTGGGGGCAGGTGCAGGAATTCAATCATCTTTGGCTACACAGTGAATTCAAGCCCAGCCTATATTACCATGAGACCTGGTCTCAAAAACAACAACAATAACAACAAAAATTCACTCCTAACAATGTGCTCACTCTGTGAAACCAAAAATCCCAACATCATCTTAGCTAGTTACTGAGGTTAGGGAATATGGAGTGTATAGTTACTTGCCTTCTCTCCCAGGAGAACTGGTGTTGGTGACCAGGAAATAATCCTGGTTTTAGTATTTTTCAGCCTATGCATTTCTTGGCTGAAGAAATCCCACTGGCAAACTTTGCTATGAAGTAAGAGGCTTTTACATGCATCTTTAAAAAAATTTTACTTATTTATTTTTAAAATTTTGTGTATGAGTGTATTGCCTGCATGTATATAAGTGCACCCATGTTATGCAGTGCTCATGGAGGTCAGAAGAGGGTGTTGAATCCCCTAGAACTGGAGTTATGAATGGTTGTTAGCCACCATGTAGGTGCTGGGAATTGAATCTGGGTCCTCTGCAAGAGCAGCCAGTGTTCTTAACTGCTGAGCCATCTCTCCAGCCCCTGTATGCATCTTATTTCCCATGACAAAATGTCCTGAGGGAAAATGACCATATGCTTGTGTCATCATCCAAAGCTGGTTGCGAACATTCACCGACTGTAACAATTTTTTTTCTTTTTCTGAGACAGGGTCCCTGTTCCCCCAGTTGGCCTGGAACTCACTGTGAAGATCAGGCTGGCCTCAGTCTCACGTAGATCCACCTGCCCCTGCCTCCTGAATGCTGGTGTTAAAGGCATGTGCCACTATGCCCAGTGTATATATATTTTTAATTACAAGATTTTCAATTTCATTTTATTTATTTTCTTTGCATGTGTGTTATGAGGGGCACATGTACATGTGCCATGCATGTGGAAGCCAGATGGCAACCTTCAGAAGTTGGTTCTCTCCTTCTACCCAGTGGGTCCACGGGTTCAAACTTAGACTGTCAGGCTTGGCGGCAAATGCCTTTACCTACTGAGCCATCTTGCCAGCCCTGGTTATCACCCATATTAAGTAGCTGATGAGTGCTTTGTCTTTTTGGCTTAGTGGAACATTCAATGGCACAAAGAGTTATCACCCATATTAAGTAGCATTTGTTCACTGCTGATGAGTGCTTTGTCTTTTTGGCTTAGTGGAACATTCAATGGCACAAAGTTTTGAATGTATCTTAGAGAATAACACAGACATTGCATTCCACCCTACTGTTTTCAAGCATATTAAAAGACCCTTTTCTTTAAAAAAGAAGACAATCCTGTATACATATATATTTTGGAGCTCACCAAATTTACACAGAATTGGGCAGATGCATGTCCTAACAGTGGAATGCTCGTCCAGCATCCCACAAAGCCCTAGGATTGACCACCAGTATCATAGAAACAGACAAACTGACAAAGGCTTCTTGATCAATGATGATTATAATAAAAACTAAGTTTTTGTTTAGGCTTTTTAACTATAGATAATAGCAGACATCATAGTGAAGTTTAAGAAGGCAAATCATTCCTTGAGGGTAGTGCGGTTTTGTTAGTCCAAGTGACCCCAAATGTCATGAGATTCAGCTCACCCAGTAACATTTAGTACAGTTTCCCTAATTCCGGCGATACACAAATCCTCACGAAACGCATCTCACAAACCCTGAAAACTCCCATATCCTGGTGTTTATTTAAAAACACAAAAATCGGTAAAGACAAGATGTGAAATTGTCTCCAACATTATGGTGAGTCAAAACATCAGTGTTGAAGAGAATTCTGTGAAGGTGACCTGGATATATCCGCCCCATGATTTCCTGTTTAAATCCACACCTGCACACAAAGCTGCATACAGAAGCATACACTAAAATAATGAACTGGAGACATGGGAACAGCATCGTAAGATGGTGTTCAGATGACTGCATGCTTTTCCTATGACTATTAGATTTTCTTTTCTGTCAAGCTAGGTCTGTTCCTTAGATCTGCCAAGAGATGCACAGTCAGTGATGAAGTAGGAAAGAAGAAGGCTCATGTGCTGCCCATTACAACTCACCTACACAATTCAGGCTCTGATCACATAGACAATAGGGTTTAAAGAAACCCCCTAGCTAGGGACCTAGCCCGGTGGTAGAGAGCTTGCCTAGTAGGCACAAGGCCCTTGGTTCAATCATACACACCACAAAAATAGACAAACAGAATCACTGGGTCAACTTTATAATTAATAGACACATTTAAAGAAAAAATTAAATTGGTGTGACATTTTAAAAACCTACATTATTAATTCAGATTTCTTCAATAACATATGTATTGGGGGAGAGGCAGTATTTTTCCCTCAAAAGGCACACAATCATTAGTGATTGTTTCAGATTCTAAAAGACAAGCATTAGAGAGGAGAAGGAGAAATCATAAGATGGTATCAATCAAGTAAATGACCCTTAGCATGTTCCAAGCACTTATCCACTTGACATCCAGTTAGTCACAGTGGGGCAGGACAGAGGATTACACCCAATTTATACAGCTTGTGAGTTACAGAAAAGGTAAGTCACCTGCAGGTTACGTAGGTGGCAAGTGGTGCCACAGAGATCTGAACCAGGCAATGAGGCTGTGTGGAGCACCTTAAACATGTCTATACATGACCATCCACCATCATGTCACACCCTTATCTCACTATGCCCACACAATGTTCAAAGCAGATCACATCCCCTCAGTCCACAGCTTGGATCATTCCTTGAGGAACATCATGAGGTTATTAAAAGGCAGTGGGGCTGAGATTCCATGTGGGGCTTCAAAGCCCTGAAAGAAGTTCTAAGAAGTGTCTCTTCTCAGAGGTCCTCAGGAGGGTCGGAGATCAGTGGTGAATACTATGCGTGGAGAGGGAAGAAGTCTGTTCTGCTCACTGCAGAATTCCAGTCCATGACACAGGGCCTGGCATATGCGAGGGGACCTTGCCCATTCCCACACTCACCAATCCTCACACTGGATAGCTCATGGTTTCTTATCATTTCCCCGCTATAGACTGCAAGCTCTTGGTGTAATTGGAGCTTACTGTGTCCTGGGAAAACTTCTAGAAGCTTGGAATGCCAGTCAATGAAGTGAAAGTCTTTACTCTTATTTTCTTTCTTTTCTCTGTGTGTGGTGTATCCATGTGTGTGCATGATCACGTGTGCTCATGCATGTACATGTGGGGGAACAGAGGAGGATGTCAGGTGTTCTACCTACTGTACTAGGCTTTATTCCTTCAACACAGGGTCTCACTGAACCTGGAGTTTTCTGTTTCTCAGCCCTAGCAAAGCTCCTGTCTCTGCCCCCTCATGCTGGGGTTTCAAGCACTTGAGCCATGGCTGACTTCCTATGAGCACGTTGGGGATCCGAATTGGGGTCTTGTTTAAACAGCAGGAATGCTTATTCATTGGGCCGTCTCACCAGCCTCGGGTCTTTTACTCTTTCCTTGGTTTCGTCTCCCGAACAGCTAGCAGACTGTTGTACTCTCCGTGAACATTTACTAAATGAATAAAATGAATTCACTGGGAGTGGCAGGTAGATGTCCAAGGGGGGGAGGCCGAGAAGAGGAAACATTAGGGTTGTATCTATTGATTAGATTTTTAAATTAAAATCTTAACATGGTTATGATAAATAAGGATGATCACTTTTTATTATTCAGCTCACCTTTCAAAGCAGAAGTGATACAACATATATTTCTATTCTAAAAGTAAACTACAATCCCAGCTCTGAAAGAGAACATGTATTTCAGGAGACATTGTTTATGTCTTTGTCGGACTATTTTTCACATTACACTCCCCAGAGCTCAGCCTGTGTACCCTGGTTTCCAAAAGGTGACTTTACAAGGCAAGTTTTCTCCTGGTAATTAGACGCATGCATGTTATAACTCATTTGGCTTCAGCAGTGAGGTCACAGGCTGCCCAGCCTATTGTCACTGGCTGATTCAATTACAGGCAGTGGCATCTCATCTCCATGCAAAACATTAGTAAATTAACACTGCTCGCTTTGCATTCATTTGGGAAATCTGCTCAGCTGGTGATGACGATCGTGACAAGCAGGGAGTCGTAGGGACACTCTGGTAATACCTTGAAGCTTTGCACATATCAATTAAAACCCTGGCTCGGCTCCTTGCAACTGGGGTTTGGTCTGCAGGGTAAATTTCTTTTTTTCACAGCACAAAGCAGAAATCAGCATCGGTAATTGGTGAGAAAAACACACAACCACCTCAACAAAAAATAGCTACAGAAACACTCAGCCTGGTGTTCCTCAATCCTTCCTATAACTCGGGGCCTGATTTAAACCAAAAATAAATGAGCTCTGGCATGGGGCGCTTGTCTTCAGACCAGATTTACAACTCTGACTCAAAGCACAAATCACAATAAATATCGGAGGCTGGAGAGAGATTATAATTCAAATGCCTCGACTGCTCTTTCCAGTCTAAGGGCGTCTTAGCCTAACCAAGAGACTTTAACCCAGGAATCTTTAGGTCACAGAACCTCTATTGATGGGCGTCAGTTGTTTTATAAGACCTGTGAAGAACATTTTATGTGCATTTGGCTGACAGGGGCACACATCATTTTCATCAGTCACAGTAGGTCGTGCCAACTCACAAGGCGAGGATTCTTGGTCTAGGGCGAAGGGGCAGAGACAGAGATCTGCAACCTGCTGTGGTCCACCTGCCTCAGGCCTGCACGGCTTTGTGTCCCCTTGCATGAGGAACTTTCTTTGTCAGCCTATGATCTTTGTCTTCCCTGTGATCTAATACATGAGTTGGATGTGAGGGATCACCAGTTAGGCTGAGCCTTTGCCTCTGATGGTCCACAGTCTAAAAACTCAATCATTGATGACCCGTTACCATCCTCTACTGGCCCACTGAATATCGTTAACCACAAACCAATTAAGCATTTAGGAAAATAGGAATATTTACATTGTGTCTGTTAACATTTGCACTGTATCCAAGGACCTGAAAGACGAACACCTCCCATTTCAACACTGACTAATGGCAAGTCAAGCCACCAGCAAACATTTTTGTGAAGTCATAATCCTTTACCTTATGTAGCACATTATGACAAGTGAAGCCTAACTTGCACTTTAACTCTCTCACCACACCAGGCCGACTGGTGTTATAAGTCTATGGATTTTGTGTGGCTCTAGAAGATAGGGTAATGGGAAAAGTGTTTCTTGAAACTATTCAGACAGTTGCTTAGAAATACTTTGAACTTGGAGGGCATGGAATTAAAGATAAGGTCAATATTCATCACCTTTCATAATAGCCAATTAAGCTAAAATGCAAGGATTTTAAAAAGTCATTATGGTTTATTAGGTAAAAATGACTGATTTTAAAAAAGTATTTTATTTATTATTTTTATTTTATGTGTATGTGTGCATTGCCTGCACGTAGGTAAGTGCACCCGTGTCGTGCAATGCCTGCAGAGGACAGAAGAGACTGTTGGATCCCCTGGAACTGGAGTTATGGACAGTTGTTAGCTGCCATGTGGGTGCTGGGATCAAACCCGGGTCTTCTGCAAGAACAACTAGTGTTCTTAATCGCTGAGGCATCTCTCCAGCCCCAAAATGACTGATTTTTGAAAACTGATAATATACATTCTCCCCTAAAAGCCACTTTTCAAAAAAAAGATTTCTAAGTGAGAATACGGGCTGGTTGGAAATCAGAAATGTCATTCTTGTGTGGACACGCAAAGCTGACTTACGGTCACGATGAGCCCTTTCTCCTGGAAGTATTTAACCAGGGGAGCGGCATTCTGCTTGAAGTTCATGAGTCTCCTCTGCGTGGCTTTCAGATTGTCGTCAGGCCGCCCCTGTTGCTGCGCACGCTTCAGTAACCTTTCTTTGAGTCTCTGGTTGGCACAAGCCAGGAACAGCACCAGGTCTGGGGTACAAATCTGTAGAGAGCACAGACAGGTGTTGAACATGTCAAGCAACACCTGCGTGGGTGGTGGTCTGCCTCTCCATTTGCCCTATTCAGGGGCTACATCCTCGGCTCTACATTTTAGCAAGTGTATTTCCTGGGCTCCTATCTACAAAAGACCCGGGGTACCAAGTCCATAGACGTCCCTATAAATATTGATCCACCCCATGTGGCAGTACACAGTGACCCTCTATATATCAGAAAACATTTTTCTATGTTCACATAAATTACTAGGTTGAATAAAGAACAATACAGGGCAAACTGCTGAAGTATACGTAACCTGATTTTGGAGGAGAGAGAATGATTGGGCCACACTGTTGTCTGCAGCAAGTTGCTATTTTAAAATTACCCACTGTATGCCGGGCCGGTACTAAACTGTTCCATTAAACTTTATAAGTCTATAAGGTAAACATCAACTCTGTTATTATTTCTTTCTTTCTTATTTATTATCTATCTATCTATCTATCTATCTATCTATCTATCTATCTATTATCATCTATCTATCTATCATCTATCTATCATCTATCTATCTATCTGTCATCTATCTATCTATCATCTATCTATCTATCATCTATCTATCTATCTATC
>NW_008351693.1:1111342-1119545 GCF_000622305.1 Nannospalax galili
TACTAATTTATAAATCATGTACCTATTGATGATATGCATGTCTTGCCACACTAATGTAGGATGTACAAAACACACAGCAGGAAAAACGTAAAAGAATGAGAAACAGTAATCATAACCATAGTCTTGTCTGCACATCAAGGTGGGTTACCTTGTGCACTCTGGAGACTACAAGTTAGAAAATGGAGTTTTGGGGGCAGGTGGGATGTCTTAGCAAGCTGAAGTGTTTGCCACATGGGACTGAAGATCTGAGTTGGATCCTGGGAGGTCACAGCAGGAGAGAAACAACCCTGAAAGCTGTCTGCACACCTGCTCCCTTCCCCCCGACATGATAATAATACAATAATGTTTTTTGAAAAGAAGAAAAAGAAAATGGGCTTGCGAGCCTGGCAGTGTTCGCCCCGGGACCTACCAGCTAGACAGTGGGCCGATGGCTGAATCTTGGCAGACGTCCCTGTCCTCATCTGATAATACAGATGTGTGAACAAACCTCCCTGAGTTATGAGCCTGGCAGTGTTCGCCCCAGGACCTACCAGCTAGGCAGTGGGCCGATGGCTGTCCCTGTCCTCATCTGATAATACAGATGTGTGAACAAACCTCCCTGAGTTATTACGAAAACTGAACACAATAAATGCCCGGCACAGACAAGAACTTTGAGCTGTGCTTCACAACTCTTGGTTTTCATGATGCTGTGTGATCTTGGTTCTCTTCTGGGATATTTTTTTTTCTGTGTTTTTCCCTATGCTGATATCTTTCCTCTTCAAATACCCAAGACGTGGGGGAGGGTTCAAAGGCTTAGATCACAGCTCTCTTCTTGACCTTGCTTTGGTCTCCCAGCTTGGTTTCCTCCCTACTCTCTACTGATGAATTCCAAACTACGTTTTCACCACTGATTTTCAACAGCCCTTGACCCTGTGTTTTCAGACGTCTATGTGACAGTTTGTGGAAGTCTTAATGTTGCTCATGACTCAGCAAGGCCCCAAATTAATCTCAGCATCTTTTTACCTAAATCATGTCACAATAAAGTTCTCTCTCCCCGGATCCTTTCCTCCTCCCTTCCTCTCTCCCTGCTTCCCTCCCTCCCTTCCTCCCTCCCTCCCTTCCTTCCTCCTTCCCTCCCTCCAGGTCCTCTGCAAGAGCAGTCAGTGCTCTTAACCGCTGAGCTATCTCTCCAGCCCCCCAAAATGTTTTTTTTAAATCCCTGAACTACCAGGTCAGTTTTGGGTGCAAGGAGAAACATCTCATAGTTTTAAATCCTTTTCTTTCACTTTATTATTTTTTAATTTAATGTTTGAAAATCCCATACATGAGTACTGTCTTTGCATTATTTCCATCCCTCCCCGTCCCCTTCCAACTCTTCCCAGGCCCCCCACTCCTTCCCAATTACTGGTTCTCTTTTTGGATTATTATTGTTTCTTAGTTTCAAATTTTCGCATTTTGCACCTGAATAAAAAAATTTTTTGTGGGGGTGGGAGGTTGAGATCCTGTAACCCCAGCTGGCCTGGAGCTCCCTGTATAGACTAGACCTGCCTCTGCCTCCAGAGTGCTGAGATTAAAGGTGAGCACCACCATACCAAGCTTACCTAAACAAATTAAATGGTTGGTGGCAGTATGTTCTGTGTGAGCTTCCAAGGGCAATGTAAAAGTTTCTCTCAGCAACGGTGAGGCCATGGCAGTTTTCTGCAGTATGTTTATGTCTTAATACTAGCTCCTATATATACCAGAGACAGCTTCAGATTCATTTTTTATAGTTTAAATAAAATTGTACCTTAAGTTAGTAGTTAAGTTAGTGGACTACAATTTATTTATTTATTTTATGTATATGAGTGTTTTGCTGCATGTATGTAAGAGCACCCACGCATTCACTGTTCCCAGAGGCCAGAAGAGGGAATTGGATCCCCTGGAACTGCAGTTACAAATGGTTGTTAGCTGTCATCTGGGTGCTGGGAACCCAAGCCATGTCCTCTGCAAGAATGGCCAGTATTCTTAACTGCTGAGCCATCTCTCCAGTCCCAAATTAGTAGACTTTTAAAATACTGATTTAGACTTCTCAATAAATGGGAGTGCTACTCTCTGGGTTGAGAACAGAACTGATGCTCATAGAACCTGATGAGCTAGTTAGAACCTGCCTACTCTTTCACCATCTATTAGAACCCACTTCCTCCTTCCCAATCTCCACACTCAGAGCTGAAGTTGTGATTGCCCACCTGGAGCACAGGTCCATATAGGAATCACCTCATCCCTTCAATGAAAAAATCGAATTGAGAACCTGAAGCACGGACAAACTATCTATTCAGACCTGATCAGAAATAAACCAAGCTGCAACAGCAATAAAAACAGAAACAAAGTTCTACTCAAAAGAGGCAGGATAGAATTCATCTCAGACACACAACCAATAAATGAAGCTGAATGCACAAGTCACAACGGAAGAACATAAATAAGATGAAAAATCCAAACAGTATGTTCCCACCAAATTCCATTAGTCCCGTAGAAGTGTTCTACAACGAGAAAGGCCAAAAGGAATCCAAGGACACAGAACTCAGAACAACTGGAAACATGATCAAAGAACTGAAGGATTTTAAAGGATGTGCGAAGAGACAACTCAAGGAACTCCAAAAGGATGGGGATAAACCAGTGACCGAAGCCCAAGAAAATACAACTAGACAGCCAAGTGAAGTGACAGAAACAGCTCAGGTTTGAAAAGTGAGTTCCTGAAAGAGATCGAAACATTAAACAAAATCTAAGCTGAGGTGAGGAAATCATGGAAGTCTCAGATAAATGGACGGAACTAGAAACTGCCATACTGAGGTAACCCAAACTCAGAAAAACAAGTGACACGTGTTCTCTCTCATTCGTGGATCTTAGCTCCAAATTCTTAGATGTATGTATCCTGATATAACTAAAGGAGCCAGGGAAATGGAAAATAACCAAGGAGGTAAAGGAGAAGAAGGAGCTTGAGAGAGGGGGATAGCAGGAGACAGGAGTTAGCAAGGGGAAAATAGGAAAATGGAGGTACTGTAATTGGGGAGGATAGAAGGGAGCCTATACAGGGGCGGAGAAAGGAAAGAGAAATAAAGCTTAAGTGGTATGAAAAAACCAAAGGGAACTACTGTATTTAATAATAAAACACGCACATATAATATACTAAAAAACAGACATATAGTAGGGAATGCACTTGTATAGCTCATGGCTTTATAACAAAACCAGCTCCAGGCATGAAACCCCCCCCTTTGAGTTGTTAGTCAGGGACTCCCAAAATAACACAGGCTACAGCCACAGCCCTGGATTACCTCCCAGAACTCGAAGGTCAGACCCTGTTGCTGAAGACACAAGACTTGGAGCAATGGAGCCGGAACTGAGCTGAAAACCTCTCCAAGGAGCATGGTATCAGAGAGTGCTGTGCAAGCTGCCGAGGGACAGAACCAATCAAGGATCCTACGCAGCTGTAAAGTCTCTGAACCACACAATGACTGGCCCAGCGAACTGTCTCTATAGTGCAATAGTGGTATGTTTATCTTGGGAGTAATCAACAGCTGTATAATTAGCCTTAAGGCCCACTCAATGGGAGGCAAATTATGCATGGTACTGTAAACATAGCCAATCATACGTCCAGGGAGGTCATGGACCCTGGAGAAAAACCTACTTCTGCCACTTCCCTAGACAAACATAATTTCTTACTGTATTATAAGTATGCATCCTTATATTTACAGACAAGTGTACCTCTCACCACTCCTCAAAGAAGCTTTTCTTTGTAACAGATGGAGGCTATTACAAAGTTCCACAACTGGTCACATGCAGAGAATGTGACCGTGAATTGCACACCCCTAAGTGACACATCTACAATGCCACCTCTACACCTAAGGCTCAGGAAACATCAGAAAAGGAGTTCAAAAGAACGTAAGAGTCAGAAGGACAAGACACCTGCTGCTAGACGTGATATCGGGAAGCTGTACCAGTGAAATCCCTACAGTGTGTTAGTCTAATGAGAGCTACATAAGGACAAAATCGGCTGGTCTGCCAAGGTGAGAGGGGGAACGCCACGGGGCCCATCTCAAGATGAAGCGCTCCAGGGAGGGAGAATCAGCGTTCTCCAGGGATGAGCTCCCTCAGAGATTATCTACCCCCAAGTGGCAGTCTTAAACACAGGCACATGAACATTGCTAAATGGACTCAGTGCATTGTATATATTTTATATAGCTAGATGTAAGCATATATGTAACAATAATTATCAAAGAACAGGACAGGAAATTGAGAGGGAGTGGGGGACATGGGAGGAGTTGGCGGCAGACTGGGAGGGGTGGAAATAATGCAAAGACAATATTCACGTATGAAATCCTCAAAAGAAACCCCTGAAAATTGAAGGGGCGTACATATCTTCACTCAGTGGGTGCAATGTGAGCTTGGACAAAAATTGGCCTTGAAGTACAAGTGCAAAATGGCTTAATTTTATAACTGGGATTAGTTTGCTGTCTTTCCTTAGTATAAACTGAAAAGCATGTCACTTTGAATTAACAAAAGAGAACAAAAATTAAAGCATAGGACGGATAAGACCAGCACAGTAGCTGTGACAGTGAGCAGGCCGCAGCAACCCGGACACCCTGCAACCCTCTGCCTCCGGGGACAGGTTCTCTCCAACATTGCTCTATCTTAAATAAACAATTTACATTTTCTTCCAAGTCTCATAAACAATGCAGACCCTATTTTGTGATAGGAGTGCACAGACTACAGGAACTATATCAAGATTAAAGTTTTAAAAGAAGCCAGTTTCAGGGGGACTGAAGACCTTCCTTGCCCTGCGCACAAGAAACAAAGCCCTTGAAATCTAAACAGGAGGCGCAGGCTATAAGACCATGTACCGCTTTGCTGGGTGCTTTGGGGCTCTTCCCTCAGCTCACTAGCCCACTTTCTTCTTAGGAGTCCTTTTTCCTTTATTAACAACCTGCCTGTTTCTATTCCATGCATAACTTAAACGGCACAACTTCCCCACCTATCCGCCCAGCAGCTGCTGCGATTTTCACCTAACCTGAGCTGCTTTCTCTGAAATTCTAATAAAATTGTCCTTGAGCTTCTGAGTACACTCCTAAATTCTTTCGTTAATGAGACTAAGACACTCCCCCAACAAAAACAAACCTTGTTTCACTGGTAACAATTTTATTTCAAAAGATGTGAACCCCTAGAGCGTGTTCATGAAATCAACTTGGGACACACTGGGGTGTTGGTATCACCAAACAAAATGAACATCGCGTGATCTTTGGCACACCTTTCCTTAGCTTGTGTCCCCAGGAAATATGGGTTGATCGACTGGATCAGTAACTGAATAAAAACCACAGGAGGATAGAAGCAGGAAAAGAGACAGCACTGACATTGTCACTACCATTGAATCAAATAAGACAGGCTTCTTATCTGTCATCACACAAATAATTCAACCTTCCTCTCTTCAGTTTTAAACTCTCCTGTTAAAAAGAATCAGCAACTGCCTTTGTGTAAGCAAAGATGCATTCATGGTATCAGGCTCAAAAGAGAACTTTCACGCTCTCTGCTGTTACCTGCCAGTTGTTCTCCCTGTTCTTCATGAAGCTGTGTTGAGAGAGCTCAGACTCCTAACTCTGATCACTCTAATCAACTACACAGTCAGAAGCCAGGAAGCAAAATATTAATGAAAAGGGAAGATCATGGTTGAACTAGAAACTGGAGTCACAGAAACTACGAGATGGGAAACAGTGGAGCCTGTAATCATCTGTACTCTGCGGGGACAAACGGCTTTAGAATTGGAACATTCAAGGTCAGATGCTCCGGTGAGCATCTCTGCATTGTACTATTAAGAGGTGGACCTGACGACTGACAGAGGAGTTGCCTCTGACACGGGGCTGCTGTTTGCCTCCCCTCCCCTCATTCTACCTAATGGCTTCATTCACACCTTAGACTTTTACTGAATGTAAATCAGCATCAGGGGTTCAACTAGGCCACGGTGAAAGGAAAAAAGACAGATAACTCGACTTCACCGTCTCTCTGTGTGCAGTGTGTGTGTGTGTGTGTGTGTGTGTGTGTGTGTGTGTGTGTGTGTAGGGGCGGAGGACAGACCTCTATCACTCTCTCTCTTATTCTCCCCGAGACCAGGTATCTTCTGAACCTAGAACTTGCCATTTTTCAACTGGGTTGGTGGCCAGCATACCATTGTGTACTACCAATGCTGGGGCCACAGGAGTGAAGAGCCATGCCTAGCTTTTATGCGGGTGCTGGGAATCTGAATTCAGGTCCCCATGCTTACACAGCAAGCACTCTTACCCACTGAAGTCACCTTCCCAGCCATCATCATGGAGATAATTTCTGGGCAGACTATCGGGCCAGGGAACAAACCTGGTAACATGCAGCAACCAAGGAGGAATTAGAAAGTGCTATACCACACCCTCATCAAACGCTTCTGTTGTAGCCCTCAGGAGCTGCATCAGGACTGCAAGTGAGAGGCAGTCTGCCAGGACCAGGTCCTGATTGGAACTGGCTCAAATCCACACTGCATTAACATGACTGATTCAGAGGGACTTCGAATGTGGGCCATCAATTGCTAATCCTTGCTCTAGAATAACCATTAAAAAGTTATAAAGTCAGAGCCTGGGGATGCTGTTCAGTGATAGAGTGCTTGCCTAGCATGCACAAAGATCTGGGTTCAATCCCCAACACCATGCAAAGAGAAGTTGCAAAATAAAATAAAATGAATGAATGATCTAACATTTAAATGTAAAATTATTTAATTCAGAAGAAAAAACAAGGAAGGAGAGAAGAAATGTTAATGGTTGAAATAAATAAATAGAAATTAAATTGTAAAATGTAGATTCAAATCCAAATATACAAACAACAAATTAAATTGGAACAGACTATTCCAATTAAAACTAAAGTTAAAAGACTGATTTAAAAATAACCCAACTATTTGTTGTTTATAAACGTAGGTTCTCCTTAAAAGTAAAACCTGAGTGTTTGGGTGGGCTCAATAGCACAGAACCTGCTCAGTGTGCACCAGACCCTGAGTTCCATCCCCAACATCCCTGTACAATAACAGAAACAAAGACCATTAAAAACCCTATGCCACCCCCCAAAATACAAAGGCTAGAAAGAATCCCCCCCCCCCCCCCCGGTACAATCACTGCTGCGGGAACCTGGGAGAGTGTGCTGACGGACTGGCTGACCCCTGGACACTTGCGAGGGGACCATCCATCCCACTTTATACCCTATTGGTGTGGTGAACCATTGCCCTGTGGCATGCAACGTCCCTCATGCATTCACACACATGCGTGTGTGTGTTTATGTGTGTGTGTTTCACTATGCATACTTCCCAGACAAAACCCCCAAACACAGTGAGTTTCTGCACGTGACACTGGTCCAAAGCTTGCCACAGCAGAAATGGTCAAGTAAAAGGTGGACTGCAAGTGTGAGGCGGGTCTCAGGGAGAGCAGCACAGTTCAGACACAGATGGAGGTCAGCCTACCACAAGCAGAGGGTTGGAAAAAGCACGCCATGGGAATTTCTCCATCAGAAAGCAGATGTAATTACAAGACAAACTAATGTGCTTTTGGGAGAGAGGATTAACTACAGGTGGAGAATGCTGCTTTGCTATGGTGGAAGGCTCAGTTACTCAAGAGAGAAAAGCTTTGCTTGGTACGACCTAATAATATAAATTCAACTTGCACAGAGCTGAATTTGTGCAGAGCTAAAAGGAGTCACTAATCCCTAGTCATGATGGGAGATCTTTCCAGAAGCTTAATTAAACAAATAGGAACAAATTCAGTAAGGACATAGATCTTCTAAAACAGAGAAAATTTATAAAATACAACCACATTCTGAGTGATAAAGGAAGAATCAATAAATCTGAAATTACTGAATCCATGCAATACTTTTAATGACTACTCAAGATTAAGTTCTTCATAAGAAATAAAAATGAGCCAGGCATGGTGGTACTTGCCTTTAATCCCCACCCTAGAGAGGCAGAAGCAGGCGGAGTTCTGTGAGATTTAGGCCAACCTGGTCGACATAGTGAAGTCCAGGCAGGGTGGGACTAGAGAGACTCTGTCAAAAAAATAGAATAAATAAATAAAAATGTGATAGAGCCCTTGGCTGGGATGCATGATACCCCAGATCCACAGCACCCACAAAAAGCATTCAGCCAATAAACAGGAATACAAATAGGAGTAGATGGGCCAGAGAGATGGCTCAG
>NW_008351693.1:1119941-1120325 GCF_000622305.1 Nannospalax galili
CAAAAATTTTATTGAGAATTTCATACATGCATATAAGGTGTTTTGATCAAATCCATGCCCACTCCCTCCCCTCCACCATTCCACCCTCTGAAGACGTAACCCTAAAATCTTTTAAGGATTAGATATAAGCTCCTAAATACTTTTGACATTTTTGGCCTTTGGAAAAGAGTATTTTAACTTTTAGCCAAGAAACTGGCTACTTTTCCATGGGGTCTTTTTACCCTAACTGCCTAGCCTATTCCTACCACCTATTCTTATCACACCATCCTCTGAAAGGGTTACCCAACTTGCCAATAGGGAAGAGGGACACAGACCACTCTGGCTTCTTCCATGCTGAACAGGGACACAGGGTGAGGCAATTGGAGTACCTCTTCAGTGTGTCTA
>NW_008351693.1:1120525-1122631 GCF_000622305.1 Nannospalax galili
TCTCTTTTGTCTTCCAAGGCTGGACTAGTTGGCTGAGAAGAGTGGCTGGATACTCAGGTGAGGTTCCAGTGACCCTGCTTGGCTCTCCTTTAATGAATGGGCACAACTGTCAGCAAGCCCATTTGTGACTATGTTTAGCAATCGGGCTCAGCCGAAGTCATGACGATGGTAGTTATTTCATGCAGAAGGGACTGCTGTATAGCATCATCTTATTAAAAGGACCTGGAATTTAAAAGGATTTGGTGCTAGGAGCCACATATGAGGGAGAACATACATCGTTTGTTTTTCTGAGTCTGAGTTACTTCATTTAGTATAGCAGTTTCTATATCCATCCATTTACCTGCAAATTTCACTATTTCATCTTTCTTTACTGCTGAATAGAATTCCATTGTGTAAATATACCACATTTTTGTTAACCACTCGTCAGTTGAGGGACACTTAGGTTGCTTCCATTTCTTAGCTATTGTGAAAAGAGCAGCAACAAACATGGATGTACAAGTGTCTCTGCAACAGGACAAGTTCTTTGGGTATATGCCAAGAAGTGGTATAACTGGGTCATATGGTAGGTTCATTTTTAGTTTTTTAAGAGTTCTCCACACTGTTTTCCATAGAGGCTGCATGAGTTTGCAATCCCACCAGCAGTGAATGAGCGTTCCCCTTTCTCCACATCCTTGCCAACATTTGGTATCATTTGTTCTCTTGATCCTAGCCAGTCTGATTGGGGTAAGGTGATACCTTAGGGTGGTTTTAATTTACATTTCCCTAATTACTAACGATGTTGAATACTTTTTGAGATGTTTCTTAGCCATCATTATTTCTTCCTTTGAGAACTCTCTGTGTAGATCTTTAGCCCATCTCATAATTGGATCATTTGGTCTCTCGAATCTTTGTTTTTTAAGTTCTTTATATAGTCTGGATGTTAAACCTCTGTCAGATTTGTCGCTGGTGAAGATATTTTCCCATTCTGTGGGTTTTCTCTTCACTTTTTGTTTCTTTTGCTGTACAGAAACTTTTTAGTTTAATGAGGTCCCACTTATTGATTGCTGACCTTAATTCCTGAGCAACTTCTGATTTAGAAAATCCTTTCCTACACCTATATCCTGTAAGTTACTGCCAGTATTTTCTTCTAATACTTTCAGGGTTACCAGTTTCACATTGAAGTCTCTGATCCATTTGGAGTTGACTTTTGTGCAAGGTGAAAGGATCTAGTCTCATTCTTCTACAGGTGGAGATCCAGTTTTGCCAGCACAATTTGTTGAAGATGATGTCTTTCCTCCATTGTGTGTTCTGGCACCTTTGTCAAATATCAGGTAGCTGAAATTGCATGTACACAGGTTTGGATCTTCAATGATGTTCCATTGATCTATGTGTCTGTTTTTGCACCAGTACTATGCTGTTTTTATGACTGTCGCTCTGTAGTATACTTTGAGATCTGGTATAGTAATCCCTCCAGCATTGCTCTTTGTGCTCAGGGTTTCTTTGGCTGTCTAGGTCTTTTGTGCCTCCATATGAATGTCAGGATGGATTTTTCTAATTCTGTGCAGTATGTCATGGGGATTTTGATCAGTATTGCATTGAATCTATATATCGCTTTTGGTAGGATGGTCATTTTAACAATATTAATTCTTCCAATCCATGAACATGGGAGGTCCTTCTATCTCCTGGTGTCTTCCTCAATCTATTTCTTTAAGGATTTAAAATTCTCATTGTAGATATCTTTGGTGTCTTTCATCAGATTTATTCTAAGATATTTTAATTTTTTGTAGCAATTGTGTATGGGAGCATTTCCCTGTATTCTTTCTCCAATTGCTTATTATTGGTATATAGAAAAGCTACTGATTTTTGTAGATGATTTTATAACCTGCCACTATACTGAAAGTGTTGATCAGTTCTAGGAGTTTTCTGGTGAAATTTTGGGATCTCTTAGGTATAGTATATCATCTGCAAAAAACGATAGTTTGACTGCTTCTTTTCCAATTAGTACTCCTTTAATTTCCTTCTCTCATCTTATTGCTCTAGCAAGAGTTTCAAGCACTATGTTGAAAAGGAGTGGAGATAGCAAACAGCCTTGTCTGCTTCTTGATTTCAATGGGAACACATACAGTT
>NW_008351693.1:1124069-1125748 GCF_000622305.1 Nannospalax galili
ACATCTCTTGCATATTCCATTCCTGTGTTTTTTTTAATTCTCCATAATCTTTGCTTGAGTGGTCCAATTCTTCAACTTTATCCTCCAGTACTGATATTCTGTTTTCCATTTCATTCATTCTAGAGGTGAGGCTTTCGCCTGTTGTTTCAAGTTGGCTTATTAAGTTTTGCACTTCCTCATTTCTGCCTGAGTTTTCTTCAATGTTTCTATCTCTTTTGTGAATTCATTCAGAAGTGTATCCCTGTCTTCTTTTAGCTCTTTGATTTGTTTGTTCATGTGTTCTTTAAATTCATTGAATTCCTTCACCATGTTTATGATTGTTCTTTTAAATTCAGTGTCCTGGGTTATCTCTAGGGGGTTCTCCTTGCAGAACTCTTCTACAGGATTGGTTCGGTTTGGTGGGGACACGGTGTTTTGGCTTTCCATTTTATTATTCTTTTGTTGTGGTTTTGGCATGTGGATTTCTTTTGTTGTTTATGATTCCGATATGAGAATTAAGTTGAAATACACTTCTGTTTGTGTTATCTGGGTGCTAGATCCTTTATTGGTTATGTAAAGCTTGTTGGTACAGTGTTCAGGTTCTCTCAGGTTTATTTTGGAGGGAACTGATGGGTTCAGATCAGCTATTCAGGGGTACCCACAGCAGCCCCTGTCAGGTTCCAGTCAGGTACACTCAGGCTTCCTTCACCACATGGAGGCAGGATCCAGGCTCTCTCAGGCAATCCTGTGTCTTGTCTATCCTATGCCAGAGGGAAGCCAGAGGGGGCCAGAACTCCTCACTCTGTAGAGGTCTGCTAAGATCCCAGCCTTAGCCTACCAAAGGCAGATGCCCTGGGGCCTTGGGTGGGGCTTCACCAGATCCCAGGTAGGGGGATGGTATGGTGCAATTAGGGGAAATCACCACCAGGTGGAGGCAGGATCCAGGGGCTGTCAGGCAGTCCCTTGGGTTCTCAGGCCCTCTGGTAGTTGGAGGCCAGAGGGAGGCCAGAACCCCACACTCTCTTGTCTGCTGAACTCAGAACAGCTACCCCAATGGAGGTCCAAACCACCCTCTCCTAGTCTTTCATTTTTTACCTCTGAGTACATTTTGTCACAGGTAAGAGCCATTCCAGTTTTGGCCTGGAATAATCTTAGTCATTAGCTAGAATGTTTTAAATGCCACTTCATTTCTTCTGCCACATGGCCCACTTAAAAACATGGCCATCAGGTGCCATTTGGGTTCTGTTAGTCCCGGTTACTAGTGTTCTCCAAGTTCATTTTATGATGGACATAACTCTCCTGTCATGCCATCCCACTGTATCTCAGAAAGTAGACAAGCTCCTTCTTCACAGTCCCTTTTTGTTCACCTTACAAAGGTGCTTGCTCCTGGGGACCACAACCATGTTGCTAACAGAGCTGTCTGCATCCACTCATGGCCAGCTGCTCTAAGTAGAGCTATCTGCCCTATGGAGGGAGTTAGCCCACTGGCTTGGTCCATTATGACTATAGCCTTCTTGCCAAGCCTTCTTAGGTGAGCTAGCCACTCGTAACTCAGTCTTTGTCATGAGCATTCTAATTTGCATTGGAGCATACAGTGTCCAGTTTCAGACAGCAGAGTGAAGTGACAGTGGAACCAGAGAGCATGAGGCTTTGTCCTACATTCAGAGCATAAATGAACCCTGCTGGAAAGGAACTTCTCT
>NW_008351693.1:1126449-1127614 GCF_000622305.1 Nannospalax galili
TGAACAAGAGGACAGGTGACTCACCACAGTTACAGGACATTTTGAGAGATGTTCCATAGTCCCCTGGAACTTAGTTGACCTTGGAGGGCAAGGGGCAAAAACTGTCCTTTAGGTTCCTCTGACCACATTAGTATAGGCCTCACACTATGGTTGCTATACATCCAAGAAGGTTAGTTCCACCAGTCTGGTATTTTTAATTGTTATGTGCTATGTAGATAAGGCTTGAGTAAAAAAATAAGATATTCTCAGATAAACCTTGACTAAATATATATTTTGTTCCTTAAACAAGTCGACTAAACTATGACCATAGACATTTTAAGATTATGTGTATATTTTGTCGTCTCATCCTTTATATATCATAACAAACCTACACAGACCTTCATCACTGGCTTAGGCTTTCTCATTTTTTTCGGTTTTGGAAAATATTTCCATTCCCATATCCTTTTAACATCTTTCACATTCTCTTTTTTTAATAATTATGAGACATAATAGCATTAACAAATAAATTTTCCATCTGTTGTGACACTTCTTTTCCTGGAGATGCTAAGCAATGCTTATTCCCTTTAAAGGTTCTAGTATCAAGCCAATGTTTGATTAAAGCTTTACTGGGGAATCAATGACTTTATTGAGCTTACTTACCCAGGTAACTGAGGGGTTGCTGAGGTGTATGTATGACCTGTGGGTATGCAGATTGGAAAGCCTTTACCCAGCATGGGTCATGCCTTCTCTTCCTAGCCTTCCCCAGATCGTATTAGCCCTATCATGTATACTCTAGCCCAATCCAGGAGGCCATATGTGATTAGGGCCGAATTACATACAGTTGGCTGGGAAGAGTGGCTGGATACTCCAGTAAGGGTCCAGTGACACTGCTTGGCCTTCCTTTAATGAATGAACACAACCATTAGCAAGCCCAATTTTGACTATGTTTAGTGATCAGGCTCAGCTGAAGTAATGACGATGGTAGTTATTTCATGCAGAAGGGACTGCTGTATAGCATTGTCTTTTTAAAAGGACCTGGAATGTAAAAGGATTTGGTGCTAGGAGCCACATATGAGGGAGAACATACGTTGTTTGTTTTTCTGAGTCTGTGTTACATCACTTAGTATAACAGTTTCTAGATCCATCCATTTACCTGCAAATTTCATTATTTCATCTTTCTTTACTG
>NW_008351693.1:1128232-1129165 GCF_000622305.1 Nannospalax galili
GGGAACGGAGGGCTTCAGATCAGCTATTCAGGAGTACCCACAGAAGCCCGATTCAGGTTCCAGTCAGGTACACTCAGGCTTCCTTCACCACATGGAGGCAGGATCCAGGCTCTCTCAGGCAATCCTGTGTCTTGTCTATCCTATGCCAGAGGGAAGCCAGAGGGGGGCCAGAACTCCTCACTCTCTAGAGGTCTGCTAAGATCCCAGCCTTAGCCTACCAAAGGCAGATCTGCCCTGGGGCCTTGGGCAGGGCTTCACCAGATCCCAGGTAGGGGGATGGTATGGTGCAATTAGGGGAAACTCACCACCACATGGAAGCAGGATACTGGGCTGTCAGGCTGTCCCCTGGGTTCTCAGGCCATCTGGTAGTTGGAGGCCAGAGGGAGGCCAGAACCCAACACACTCTGGTGGTTTGCTGAGCTCCCAGCAGCTACTCTGATGGAGGAGGTCTGAACCCACCCTCTCAGGCTTTCTGCTAGGATCTCAGCCTTAGTCTAGGAAAGCCAGATCTGCCCTGGGGCCTTGGGAGGGGCCTCACCAAATCCCAGGTAGGGGGATGGTATGGCAAAATTAGGGGAAGCTCACTACCACTTGGAAGCAGGATTGGGGGCTGTCAGACTGTCCCCTTGGTTCTTAGGCCCTCTGGTAGTTGGAGTCCAGTGGAAGGCCAGAACCCAGCACACTCCGGCCAAGGCTAAAACCATTTAAAGATTAGATATAAGCTCCCAAATACTTTTGATATTTTTGGCCTTTGGAACAGAGTATGTTGCTAACAGTCCCAAGGACATTTTGATTTTTAGCCAAGAAACTGGCAACTTTTCTGTGGGGTTTTTTTATCCTAACTGCCTAGCCAATTCTTACCTCCTATTCTTATCACACCATCCTCTGAAGAGGTTACCCAAATTGCCAATAGGGAATAGGGATGCCAACTGC
>NW_008351693.1:1129435-1131919 GCF_000622305.1 Nannospalax galili
TTGTCAAAAGCCTTTTCTGCATCTATTGAGATGACAATGTGCTTTTTGTCTTTGAGTCCATTTATATGATGAATGATGTTTATTGACTTGTGTATATTGAACCAGCCCTGCATCTCTGGGATACAGCTGATCATGGTGGATGATATTTTTGATGTGTGTCTGTATGTGGTTTGCAAGTATTTTGTTGAGAATTTTTGCATCTATGTTCATTAAAGATATTGGTCTATAGTTTTCTTTTTTGGTTATGTTCTTTGCCTGGCTTGGGTATTACGTTGATGCTGGCTTCATAGAAGGAATTTGGGAGTTCTCCCTCTGTTTCTATCATTTTGAATAATTCAAGCAATATTGGTTGGAGGTCTTCATTAAATGTCTGGTAGAATTCTGCTGTAAATCCATCTCGGCCTGTACTTTTTTTAATTGGTAGGCTTTGTATTACTGCTCCAATTTCCTAATATGTTATGGGTCTGTTTAAACTGTTGATCTCTTCTTGGTTAATTTGCTTTTACACTTAAAGTCATTTGAGGATCTATTCCTCAGGGGTCACATGGGCTTGGGAGGAGCCCCTGGCTCCTTTCTTTTACCAGTTCCATCTATGTGAAGATAAGTCAAAGGTCCTGCTTGACCATGTGTGGCTTCACATGGAAGCATGAATGAGATATTTTCTCTGTGTCTGTTGTGATGTTTCCCCTTTCATCTTTGATTTTGTTGATTTGGATTTGCTCTTTCTTTCTTTTGGTTAACTGGGCTAAGTTTTTCAAAGAACCACCTCTTAGATTCATTGATTCTTTGTACTGTTTTCTAATTATATTTATTATTTCTTTTTCAGAATTTCAGATAATGCATTTTGATCATATTAACCCCCAAGTTCCTCCCCCGATATACTTAAATACAACTTATTGGATAAAAAAATCACAATGGAATCAGAAAGCCATTTAATTAAATCCGGGGAGTATGGCTAAACCACAGTTACAGGCATAGTTATTGCCCTAAGTGCACTGATTAGGGGGAAACAGGTGAAACCCTTATCTAAACACACAAAATGGTTTAAAAATTTAGTCCTTTATGTCTACTAAAATATAAGAAGCAGAAAAAAAATAAAGGTGGGAGCAGAAATTTAAATATGTAACAGAGAAAATGTAAAATAAGTACAGCTAAGCGACTGGTCCTTTGAAAGGTTAAAAAAATTGCTAATTCCATGTGAAACCAATCAGGAGAATAAAAAGCAACGTGTCCGAAGTGCCCCACACATATTATCAATGAGAACATCAAGAACAATTTCATAAACAATTGGAAAAATTTATACAACATGGACAGATTCATAGAAAAACACAGTTCCTCAAAACAGAGACAAATAAACAGAAAGTCAGAATAATTCTATATTTATGAAAGATATTTAATACATAATTCAAATCTCTCACTGAAAGAATATTTGGACCTCAGTGCTTCACTGGTAAATTATACCAGACACCAATCTAAGAGGCATTCTTCTGTCAGATACAAGGGAATGCTTCCTAAAATTATATGAGGTTGCATCATCTTGAATCCAATGCTTAATGAAGACATTAGAAGAACCAAAAAAAAAAAAAAGACCAATTTCCCTCATGAACACAGTCACGAAAAAAGTCCTGATACAACATTAGCAAATGAATCCATCAACATGTAAGAATCAGGCCTTGGGGGTGGGGAGACGGCTCTGTACTTAAGACCATGTACCGCTTTTCAGCTGTTCTGAGCTCATTTCCCAGCACCCACACAGGGCAGCTCAGAACACCTGCAGCTCCAGGTTCAGGGGATCACACACCCTCTTCTGGCCTCCACAGGCAACTATACTCATATGCACATACTTCCACAGACACATACATGCATACACATGATTAAAAATAAAGATAAAATCTTTAAAAGATGACTATAATTGTAGTCACCTTGGGTTTATTACAAGAATGAAAAAAATTGGTTTGCCTTTCAAAAATGAAGTTCTAAAAGTTACCAAACCTACAGAATAAAGGTAAAAGAGCAGACAATTAAATTAAAAAATAAATAATTATTTAAAAATTTGCTAATATTTAACATGTTTTCATGATAAATATTCCTATTAAGCTAAGATTTCAAAAGAACTTCCTTAGATAAATAATAAATGTAAAAATTGTATAGGAAGCATAGTATTTAACTGTGAAGTGTTTATTTCTCTCTGATATTGGGAATAAAACAACAAAATTTATATCATTACCTCTAATCAATACTCTAGTGGAGATGTTAGGCAGTACAGCAAGATATGAAAAAGAAATAAAACACAGGATTATCTTGAAAGAAAGAAATTCCATCTCATTGTTTGCCAGTAATGCAACAGTATCTATCATCTATCTATCATCTATCTATCTATTATAATCTATCATCTATCTACCTACCTATCTATCTATCTATCTATCATCTATCTATCATCTATCTATCTACCTACCTATTATCTATCGATCTATCTATCTATAT
>NW_008351693.1:1133155-1137966 GCF_000622305.1 Nannospalax galili
TCTCTCTCTCTCTATCTATCTATCTATCTATCTATCTATCATCTATTTATGAAAATTTAAAAAGGATTTAAAACCCATTAGACAAATGAGAAAATTTAGCATGGTCTGCATACATGGTCAATATTCAAATTCAATTTTCTAGTAACAAACAATTTAAACAAAACATAGACAAGTTAAAGAGCAGCAATAACAAAAAGTCACTTAATGATCCAAGTTTTAAAAAACTGAGTAAAGCACAGTGTGGGAACATGACACTGATCCTGGTAGACATCAGATTTAAATAAAGCGAGACACCACAGCTACGAGCAGAACACGAAGCTTTGAAACACGTCATCTTCCCAAAGTACTCTATAGATTCAGTGTAATCTCATCACTGTAACAGGGATTATTTATTTATTTGTGAATGTGTGAAGAGATCAAAAAGTCCTCCCTTCTTCACTTAGAAATGTGGAGGGAGGAGATGAGCAGAGTGATCTTCAAGACAATCTTGAAAATCAGTGAGGGAACTGACTGTAGGCAGTGTGACTGACTCACTGCAGGCGTCAGTGTGGTTTCTCAGTCTAATTCATTAGACTTTTCTTTTATGGTTAGAAAAGACAAGAAAATGTCAACTACACATTGTAGTTGTTTGCAGCACATGTAAGCAACAAAGCTTGTTTCAAAAATATGCCCAGAAATCTTAGTGATTCAGAGACTGCAAGCAGAAACAACACGCCCACGTGAAAAGCAAGCTTTAGCAAGATCAGTGAGCCCCAAGTCCACAGGGGTGTCTCGACAGAGCATGTGTGTGGTAGTGGTCCACGAGGACACTGCACCCTCCAAACTTCCTATACACAAGAGTCTATTTTGGGTGCCATGGATAAGAAAGAAGCACACATCAGCCATGTCCTGGCTCTGATGGAGCGTGACCAGTTGGAGACAAACCGTAATCAAAGAATTGTACAAGTATGTCAAACTGTTATTGCGGTTAAGTGCCACAAGGCCGAGATACTATGAGTACATATCGCAGGGAGGGGTAGCCCTAACAGGCCAGTCATGAAGGCTCTTAGAAGAGCTGACAACTGAGCTGAGATTTGACAGATGAGGAAGGATCAACCAGAATAACAGGTGGAAAAAGCTGTCTTTTCAGAGGGCTGAAACTCACAGAGAAGGGTACTTCCCTTGTGACCCTCGAGAACACTCACATGCCAATGAATCTGTTGTATCACCCTCTCTGAGAGGGGACGGGCAGCTATAATTCTTTCCAGGAAGGTGGAAACAATGTCTTGACTGGGATTTTCCAAATTAAATTTGGAAAGTTCTAGACACGGAAACAGATAAACACTAGCAAATATGGAATTATGTCATCTGTCTTCTTTGCTCTCCTTCCCCAATGAATTAGTTATAAGCAATAGGCCTGGGCTTTCAAGATCACTGGTCCTGTGAGAAAGGGCACCAAGTGGGGGGATGCTGCTCTTAGGAAAGCAAGGCTCTGCTCCCATTCCTCCACATCCCTTTCTTTCTCTTCACTTTTGAGAAGGAAAAAAAGTAGCTGAAGTTGGTGGGGGCAGGACCTTTCAAGGTACGGCAGCACCTTTCAATGTACTACAGTACTGGGCAGAGGCAGGAGTCCTACCCTCTCCCCTTCCCCTGCTGCTTACCTTGTGTCATGAACTTGCTGCTTTCTCTATAACCAGTGAGATTTGCTGAGCTAAATTCTCAAAGGGCTGTTGGAGCCACGTGTGGCTTTGGTCCCAGTTCCTTCTCCCTTCTCCATATCTATCTGATCATTTTAGGGACAACCATAGGACAATCTGAGATTGGGGAGGGAACGGAGACTAGGGTTGGAGGGTGTCATCTGGCTTGCGGTGGTTCTTGGTTCTAGGCTTTTGCAGAGGCAAGATAAAAGGAAGTCTGAGGGCTGAAGGGATGGCTCAGTGGTTAAGAGTGCTTGCTGCTTTTGGTTTGGTTTGGTTCCCACCACCCATGTCTGGTGGCTCACAACCTCCTATAGCTCCAGCTCCAGGGATTCTACATCCTGTTCTGGCTTTTGCAGGCAAACACATACATATGACATTCATTCATGCATACATACATGTAAATAAAAATAATCAATCTTTTTGTTTTGTTATGTTTTGCAGAAACAGGGTCCCCCTGTTCAAGCTGGTCAGAAACACAAATTCTTGAGCCCCACCCTCCTCAACCATGAGACCCTGGTTTTAACCTCTGCTTAACATTACAAGAACTTCTATGCACAGAAGTGAGAGGTTAATACAGAAACTTAGTGACGTTGCAGCATTGCTAAAAGTAAAATGATAAGTATGATTAAATCACAAAAGTGAAAGACATTGCTTTCTTACACTTTAGGAAAATTATCAGTACATGAGACTTTTTTTGTAGTTTGGGCATTTTCTGTTGAAATACTATTTTCTACCCATTTCCATGACTTTTATAGCCCCAAACAATGTACTTTGTTTCTACTACATTAGGCAGACAGTCATGTAGGGAACGCTCTCCCTTTCTCAGTTTGTCACAAGCCAAATTAGTCATATCTTCTAAACAGAGTGTATCACTGATGGTTTCAAAAATATATCATTAAAGTTGGTTTATAAAAAACACATTTGTGTGGCTTGGTTTTAATGGTGCAGAGTTTCATTTCAATCGAAGTAGCTGGGGTACATTAGATACTAATGTGTAGGAGTCTAGTGAAGAGGAAAAGAGTAAGTTGTTGTTTAGTACATACTAGATTGACAAGAAGAAACGAATGTTCTCGCAATGCTATTTTCCCCTGATATCTCCCCCATTATTAATTTAGTTTTCCAGGCATCTGTTTAATTTGCTTATTTATTATTTCATCCAATATTTACCAACATTCTGTTGAGATAGAAGTTGAAGTCTAGAAAGGTAGATGGAGACTAGGTGGGAGGTATCGTCTTCCATGCTAAGCTGCTGGGATTTTCTCTTACACAGGTAGAAACAATCTACCTTATTTCACATTTTAGAGTGAAAGTCAAGGGCAGACAGGGGGTAGATGGGTGGGGAGACAGTGGAAGCAAATAGACTTCTTTGAGCACCAACAAGCTTGAGCTACCCACAGTGCTATGCCCCCTCTATGATAAGGTTAAATACACATAAGGAGAAGTACAGTCATTAGTCTTCATCTTGCCTTTATGGATGTGCTTGAGTTTAATGATCACCTAAGAACTATAGGCTACCATTAATGCCAGCATTAGTCAGTCAGCTCTGACATAAAATAAAAGGACCAGTGAGACATAGTATGCATGCCCAAAGGGGAGACTGAGGCAGGAGGATTGCAGGTTCAAGAGCAGCCTAGGCTATGGACCCTGACTCAAAAGAATAAAAAAAGAATAAAAGGAAAATAGGTCTTGTGAGATTGAAGAAGAGAATGATAGCCAGTGAAAGGGATCCCAAGACTGATCAGCTCTTTCTACCTCCATGGGATGAGCCATACCTTCTGGCTCACGGTGGCTGTTTTATAGACTTCTCATTACCAGTGCAAATGACACATGATTAATCAGACCAAAGACAAAAGAAAACAGTGTCTATTAAGAAATGGTCAAGAGGAGGGTAGTCTAATTGTGACATCTGTCACCACAATGATCACCAGGGGTGATATGGTTGATCTGGGTAGGTGAGTGTCCCCTTCCTCCCTTACCAGTCCATGTGCAGCCCTTCTGGAAGCTGTACATCCAGTCAAAGAGGATGCTCTCCCCGGACAGAGAAGGACCAGTCTTCAGTCACGGGTTTACAAGAAGCTATGCTCCTCTGCTAACGAGCTATCAGACTTCAAACAAGCTACCCTTCAAACAAGCTATCAAGAAATGATCAAAGAATTGGATAGTAGTGTTGGGTGATGCTGCCTGGCAAATCTGTTGATGTTCCCTTCCCCATGTAGCTAGTTTCTAAGCCAGCACTTTACCTCCTTACAAACACTGAACATATAAACCCATAATGTTGACAATGACTGTCATTGGTATGTGAATGCCAACCTGATCTAAACAGTCAACTATGCTGACAAATTCACAAAATCAAAAAAGATCAGGAAGATCCTTAAAGGTCAATAGGTCCATCAGGGAGAGAATGTCTTTTTTTTTTTTTTTTTAACTCTCTGACTTATTTTAGACAACTAGATTTTATGCACTGAAGTATGCTAGAGTCCTACAGTCATTCAAAGGAAGATTAGATAAGTTGGGAAATTCTGTTTTTTTTTTTTTTTAGACAGGGTCTTCCTGTAGCCCCAGATGCCCCAGAACTCATTATGTCGACCAGGCTGACCTCAAACTCGCAGAGATCCACCTGCTTCTGTCTCCGGAGTGCTGGGACTAAAGGCATGTGCCACCACCACTGGCTATGTTGAGAAATTCTTAAAAGTACATTTCAGATCTTTAAAAGCATTTCTTAAATAAAATAAAATCCAAAGCTATGTTAAGGGTGAACTGATATTCTAAGAGTATGAAGTAGACGGCAGGTTACAACTCTATTAGTACTTGAGGCACAAATTCATTGACTGGAAAATACATGGAAAAGTCACCTGAAAATGTCATTAGGGTCTGAAAGATTTGGAATTCAGATCTAAGTTCCCATTTATAGAAATTTTTGATGTCATTCCAAAGAACACCTGGCTTCTTTTATATATATATATATTTTTATGTATATGAGTGTATTGCCTGCATGCATGTAAGTGCACCCATGTCGTGCAGTGCCCATGGAAGTCAGAAAAGGGCATCAAATCCCTGAGAACTGTAGTCACTGACAGTTGTTAGCTGCCATGTGGGTGCTGGGACTGAACCTGGGTCCTCTTCAAGAAGAAT
>NW_008351693.1:1138841-1140665 GCF_000622305.1 Nannospalax galili
TATCCCACCCCTCACACCCTTAAATATAGTCCCAGTCCTGGGACAAGCACAGGGAAAAATCATTTCACTATCATATATAAGATGTTTTGTTCTTTTCCTATGATGAACAAATAAATGATCTGCCCCTGGTGGCAAAGGCCTGTAATCCCAGCTACTGGGGAGGCTGAGGCAGGAGGTTCTCATGTTGAGGACCTGCGGAGCTACAGTGTGAGGTCAAGACCAATCTGGGCAACTATTAGTGAGAGTCTGTCTCAAATATAAAATACAAACAGTGTTGGGCTATAGCCCAATAGTAATGCACTTGCCTATCAGATGTGAGGCCCTGGGTTCAGACCCTAGTATCCTTCCCGTATACCCCCAAAGATCTAAAAACTGGTTCTCATGTTGAGGACCTGCGGAGCTACAGTGTGAGGTCAAGACCAATCTGGGCAACTATTAGTGAGAGTCTGTCTCAAATATAAAATACAAACAGTGTTGGGCTATAGCCCAATAGTAATGCACTTGCCTATCAGATGTGAGGCCCTGGGTTCAGACCCTAGTATCCTTCCCGTATACCCCCAAAGATCTAAAAACTGACTTGGGAGATTTGGGGTTGTAGAACACAGGGTGGGGGCCATCCCATTCGGTAAAACTGCTTGTTGCTAAGCCTGATGACCTGAGTTCAATCCATAGAACTCCCAAGGTGGAAGGAGAGAACTGCGTCCCTGTAAGATGTCCTCTGACCTCCACATATATGCTGTGACATACAAACACAGAGCGAGTGAGCGAGCAGAGCAAGAGAGGAAGAATAAATGAATAAATGCAAACACCAAAAAATGTAAAAAAAATGTTTTTAGAACATGGGGTGAGAAGAATTTGTTTTTAGAGCACAGGGCGGAGAATCAAAGTGTTTAACTTCAAGACGCAGCCTAAGGATCCCCACAGATGTCAGGGAACCATCAACATGTAACTGTGGTTCATAAGATGAGGTCTTCCTGCTACAGCTGATTAAGGCAGCTCTACAAAGCACACACGAAAATTAGTCTCACGGTACAACCACCATGTGCGACACATACGCACACACAGTTTTCTAATATGCTTCTCCCATCTGCATACCGGGGGACTGGCTACTTCTCAGAGGATGTACATCTGGGGTGGCCAGAGACTCATCATTCTCTGGTGACACATCACTCAAGACACAGCCTAAGGATCCCCACAGATGTCAGGGAACCATCAACATGAAACTGTGGTTCATAAGATGAGGTGTTCCTGCTACAGCTGATTAAGGCAGCTCTACAAAGCACACATGAAAATTAGTCTCATGGTACAACCACCATGTGCGACACATACGCACACACAGTTTTCTAATATGCTGCATGCTCAGTTGAAATTTTCATGTTTAACGCTGGTGGATGAAAAAGGCTATTTCTATGAAAATCAAACAAATTATTTCTGAACATTGCTGACGCCCATTTTAAATGCTCCACTCAATTTTTTGGCACGTTATCTTTGGTTGCTTTCTCTTTAATAAATGGGTCATTCTCCAAGGCCCTGTCAGTCAACAGGCATTCTAAGAATGGGCCTTTCAAATTGTGCTGGTGCCGCTGAGCAGGACATGGACTCTGAGTGTCACTTGGCCTGGACAGCAGCTGCTGCAGTCTTGACATTTTATTCTAACAGAGCCAAAGCTCTGAAGTAAGATCCTTCTGACAAGAACTTTTCAAATCCTTAAGTCGGTGCGTTCCTGTTTTTTGATTTTTTTGTATCATGTATGTGACTTGGGAAGGAGCTAATATGAGATAGAAAATCTTCCCAAACGTCTCTCCTGTCCTCCCCTCCCCTCCT
>NW_008351693.1:1142299-1144449 GCF_000622305.1 Nannospalax galili
CGTGGTGGCTCACACCTTTAATCCCAGCACTTGGGAGGCAGAGGCAGGCGGATCTCTGTGAGTTCAAGGCCAGCCTGGTCTACATAGTGAGTTCCAGGACAGCTGGGGCTACAGGGAGACCCTGTCTCAAAAACAGGCTACTGAAGACAGATGAATAGAGGCAGAAGAAAGACACACATTCAAGGGACAGTGGTAAGACCAGGTACATCCAGCTCAGAGCAGATCCCATGAGACAGAGATTCCACAGAGACACATGTCACTTACAGAATGTGTCTCTGTGGAATGGGATGTGGGAACGCATCTTTTGCTAGAGTCCTTGTAGTATAAGGGAGTTCTCTCCCACCCAAGTGAGTGGCTACTGAAGACAGATGAATAGAGGCAGAAGAAAGACACACATTCAAGGGACAGTGGTAAGACCAGGTACATCCAGCTCAGAGCAGATCCCATGAGACAGAGATTCCACAGAGACACATGTCACTTACAGAATGTGTCTCTGTGGAATGGGATGTGGGAACGCATCTTTTGCTAGAGTCCTTGTAGTATAAGGGAGTTCTCTCCCACCCAAGTGAGTGTGAAGACTAGTGCGGTGACAGCGTTGAGCTGCGTGTGTGTTTATTTTAGGACTTCAACACTGTCACCAACAGTCCACTTGATGTAGAACTACTGACCGCAGGCTTCGGAGACTCACTCTGTGTGCTATGAAATACTGCATTCAAGTTGGCGTTTTCACATGTGGAAGAGTCACCTTTGCTAAAGAATGTTGTAAACTTAGATTCTTGGGTTTCACTCACTGGAAATTCTAATTCAGTAATTCTCAGAAGGAACATGAGTACTACACATTTGTTCTCTGAGGCAGGGTCTCATTGTAGCCCATGCTGACCTTGATCTTGCTATGTAGCCAAGGATGACCTTGAACTCTTGATTCTCCTGCTAGGATGTCAGATATGTGCCACCATGCCAGGTTTTAATCCACATTTTATTGTGTATTTATTTTTAAGATTTTTTAAAACATTATGTATATTAAGTGTTTTGCTTGCAAATATATGCACCAAATGCATGCCTGGTGCCCATGGAGACCAGAAGAGGACGTAAGATATTCTGGAACTGGAGTTATGGACAGCTCTGGCTGTCATGTAGGTGCTGGGAACTGTTATCCACATTTTAAAACAAGATATGTAAGCTGAATGTGGTGGCTGAGAAAAGACAATTGTGAGTTTGAAGCCAGCCTGAGCGACATAACAAACTCCAGGTCAACCAAAGATATAGCAAGACCCTGTCTTGAAAATCAAAACAAATGAAATAAAATTAAATTTAAAATAAGCAAGGTAACATCCACTTCTGAGCCAAAGTATGTTAGGAAGAAACACATTTGTGGACAATTGTCTTCAAAGTCTTCCAGTTGGAAGAATGAATTAATGATTTAAAAAAATTAAAAAAAAATTTTATTATTTTTATTTTATGTGTGTGAGTGTAATGCCGCGGAGGTCAGAAGAGGGCTTTGGATTCCCCTGGAACTGGAGTTAAGGACAGTTCATAGCTGCCATGTGGGTGCTGGGAATTGAACCCAAGTCCTCTGTAAGAGCAGTCGGTGCTCTTAACAGCTGAGCCATCTCTTAACCCTGGTTTCCTTCTTTTTAAAGCATGGATATGGATCAGTAAGATGGCTCAGTGGGTAAAGGTACTCACTACTAAATCTGACCTCTTCAGTTTGAATCCTGGGACTCAGAAGTGGAAGGAAAGACTTGACTCCAGTAAGTGGTCTTCTGACCCCCCCATACATGCACTATAGCAAACACACACACGAATAAATGTAATAAAAAAACCTTGAGTTCTATTGGTGTATAAATCACATTTTCTTTACTCATCAATGGATACTGAGAGTGACTCCATATCTTGGCCACTGTGAATAATACTGCAAAAAAACAGAGGCCTCTTTAAGCCACTGATTCTATTGTCTTTGGCTGTATGCTCAGCACTGGGATTACTGGTGCATATGGTAGTGCCATTTTTCATTTGTTAAGGATACTCCCTCCTGTTTTCCATAGCAGCTTTACTGATTTTACTTCCCCACCATCTATGTATACAGGTTGCTTCCCTTTTTCCCTTTTTTTTTTTTTTTTGCTAACCTTTTTTTAATTTTTTTTTTAATA
>NW_008351693.1:1145440-1153178 GCF_000622305.1 Nannospalax galili
AGCCCAACACTCAAGATGGTAAGGCAAGGGGATCACTGCAAGCTCCAGGCTTGTCTGGGCTACAGAGTGAGTACCAGGCAAGCCTGGGCTACATAGCAAGAGCTTGTTTCAAAAATCATAAATAAATATATAAATACATAAATAAATAAACACAGAAGAAACAGCAGTCTGACGAAAGGCCTAGCACACTAGTTAAGATGTCTTGGGGGACTTTAATGTCCTCTCCCTACCACCTCTGCAACCATGGCCACCCCAGCACAATCCAAGTAAATGTGCCAGTGTTGGCAGTGGCTAAGAATCTGCATTTTGACAAACATTTCATTGGCAAACTCTGAGCACACCACAAGAGGAAAGCACCTTGGCAACTGGCGCCTTGAACAAGAGCTGTGACTTCCGTGACGCCCAAAACATGCCTGAGTATGTTCAGAAATGCCGAGGCCCATGTCTACAATTCCTGAAGGAGGTGTGTGCACCTGTCGGCGGGGGCCTCCAGATAAGGAAATGGGGCACAGGAAGAGAGAGAACATCTTGCTTCAAATGTGAACATTTTCCAAGGAGGGAAATGAGGCTGTAGCAATCTTCCATAACTGGTGCCTTGAACAGGAGCTGTGACCTCCGTGACGCCCAAAACATGCCTGAGTATGTTCAGAAATGCTGAGGCCCATGTCCACAGTTCCTGAAGGAGGTGCGTGCACCTGTCGGCGGGGGCGCTCCAGATAAGGAAATGGGGCACAGGAAGAGAAAGAACATCTTGTTTCAAATGTGAACATTTTCCAAGGAGGGAAATGAGGCTGTAGCAATCTTCCATGCAGACTGGCATGGGACCCCAGAGTCTTAAAGTCACCTGTCACCTACATAGGACTTGCACATCTTTGTAAACATGTTTGTGGTAAAATAACAGTTAAAAGGTAATATCACCACAAAGTCAGTTCAGTTTTAAATCCATGCCTTGAACATTGTTTCAACTGTTTCTTCAAGCTGTTTCATTTGAAATCACAGTAAGTTTAAAGTAGGTTAGTGAGTGAAAAAAATAGCTTTTGCACTATAATTTGAATTGCTATAACTACTAGTTATTTCTCCTGCATCCCACTCCCTTAAACAGTCTGAGCATGTTTTATAATTTATGTTATAATAAATGGTAGGGGCTAGTACTCACATGATGTTTAATGATGGTACACATGATCAAAAATCTAAAGGAGGATAATATCCAATTACAGTGAGCAGAAAAAGTTCAAAAAGTAGAGACTGGGTGATAACTTAGTAAAATGCTTGCTACACAAGCATGAGGACCTGAGTTCAAATCTGCAGCACCCACATCAAAAATCAGGCATGGTGGCACGTGCCTGTGATCCCAGTGCCAGGGAGGTGAAGATAGGAGGATCCCTGGGGCTCACTGGCCACTCACCTTAGCCTACTCAATGACTTCCAGGACCCTGTCCAAACAAAATGAAACAAAACAACCATTGTGGACTGAGAAATGACACCCAGGTTGACCTCTGGCCTCCAAACTCACATGCACCTGCACTCATATGCAGGTGTGCACACGTGCGTGTGTTAAGGTGCTCCTGTTGTCTCCTGAGCTACCCATCTGCTCACTCACCTGACTACAGGGGAACCTGCCAGCTGCTCAATTCTCTCTGATTGGCTTTATTCTCTTGTTAGAATTAAATGCCACTTCTAAATGTACTTTGTTTATCATCCAAACTTTATCATCCAGGTCTTGGGTTCTCATTGTTTTGTTTGCTTAAGCAGGGTGTGGTGATGCACTCTTTTAATTCCAGCACTTGGGAGGCAGAGGCAGGCAGAGCTCTGTGAGTTCGAGGCCACCCTGGTCTACATAGTGAGTTACAGGACAGCTGGGGCTGCAGGCAGACCCTGTCTCAAAGAGACCAAAAAAAAATAAAAGAAATGCTATTTCAGGCATTGTGGTACATGCCTTTAATCCCAGCACTTGGGAGGCAGAGGCAGGTGGATCTCTGTGAGTTCGAGGCCAGCCTGGTCTACATAGTGAATTACAGGACAGCTGGGGCCACAAGGAGAACCTGTCTCAAAAGACAAAGAAAAAGATCTTTATTTTACTTTATGTGGATGAGTGTTTTGCCTGCATATATGTGCATCACATGCATGTGGAACGTACAGAGGCCAAAAGATAAC
This sequence comes from Nannospalax galili, assembly GCF_000622305.1. Lineage (NCBI taxonomy): Eukaryota > Metazoa > Chordata > Mammalia > Rodentia > Spalacidae > Nannospalax > Nannospalax galili. Next base: position 1,147,595 of record NW_008351693.1, read on the forward strand.
ATCAGATCCCCTGGAAATGAAGTTGGGAGCCACTATATGGTTGCTGGGAACCAAACCAAGGTCTTCTGCAAGAGCACCAAGTATTCTTAACCCCTGAGTCATCTCTCTACATATGCACACTTCCTTTTTAAACTTTTCTGTGGTGCTGGGAATAAACCCAGGGTTTTATCTATGCTAGGTAAATGCTCTACCACTAAGCTACATCCTCAGCCTGGTTTTAGGTTATAAAGGTATTACTGCAACAGTTGTGAACAGGGGATATCATAGCATATTGATCTATGTTTCTTAAAAACTCTCTCTCTCTCTCTCTCTCTCTCTCTCTCTGAGGATCAAACTCAAGGACTTATACCTTCAAGGCAAATGCTCTACCACTAAGCTACATCCTCAGCCTGGTTTTAGGTTATAAAGGTATTACTGCAACAGTTGTGAACAGGGGATATCATAGCATATTGATCTATGTTTCTTAAAAAAAGTAGTAAGAGGTGGTGGAGACTAAATTTTCACAACTTACCCAAACTGCCTGGGCTTACATCTCATTTAGTCTGCACAGATTCCCTTTGCAGACCAAATCTGCATTCACACATAAAACATCATAGCATTGTTTGAGGAATTAACAGTCATATAAGAATGTAGATAGGTTCAGAGCAGTGTCAGGTACACAGCAAATTCTCCATATATGTTCAATATTGACATCTAACATTTTTATCAGTTTACCCCGTTTCCTTCTCTTCTCCCACACCAATCAAGCAAGTGGAGAACTCTGTCCTTCATTACTTCACAGATGAGACAGAGAGGCTAGGGCTTCAGTTTTTCTGCAGGCTGAGCCTTTCGGATAATCCCGAAGGCTGGAGGCACAATGCAGGGGACAGCCTGACTGAGAGAGCTGACTAGAGTTATGTTGGCGTGAGGCACAGGCCGTACTGATGATGAGGTCACGGCATCTGACGCGCAAGGCAGTGGGGGACATAGTGTTACAGGGACTGCTGAGCAGAGTTTGGACTGGCTTCTGCCAGCAGAGGCTGCAACTAAGTCCAGGGAAGTAGGACTGTGGGGCATGGACCCTCAGACCTTGCTGGGACAGAGAGGTAGCGCTGGGCTGGGTGGGGCACAGCCGTGAACTACAGAGGGCCTGCCTTGTCTCACCAGCAACAGCACTGAGATTCAGGAATGTGTACTGGAGTCACCAAATCTCCAAATTTTCAGGAAAAGCAGAAAACTGCTTTCTCTTTTGTAACTGTCCAATTTTTAAATTTGGCACACATTGAGAAAAAATTGTCTGCAGCCCACACTCAGCCTAAAGGCTGCTTGTTTATAATCTAGTGGTCTAGAGTCCATACTGGCATTAAAATGGGACTACCAGGCCAGGCATGGTAGCTCATGCCTTTAATCCCAGCACTTGGGAGGCAGAGGCAGGTGGATCTCTGTGAGTTTGAGACCAGCCTGGTCTACATAGTGAGTTCCAGGACAGCTGGGGCTACAGGGAGACCCTGTCTCAAAAAGACAAAAAAAAAAAAAAATAGGAATAGTAGCTGTGCCCTTGCCTGACAGTGACTGAGGGGACATCACTTCACTATCTGAGCTGCGGTCAGTCTCCTCACCTGTGGAATGCAATGATGCCAGCTGCTATTGGGGAGTAAGAGATCACGACACAAAAACATGATGATCTATGTACATTTAAATATAAATAATATTCTAGAAATAATATACTTTGCTTGCACCAAAAATAGAATACAAAATACAGCCAGGTATGGCAGTACGCACTCCAATCCCATCACTCAGGAGGCTGAGGCAGGAGGACCAAGAGTTCAAGGCTAGTCTGGGCTATATAGTGAGACCATGACTCAAAAAACACAACAAATCAAAATGTTACATAGAATGATATAGCCAAACAAAATTAGCCTTAACCTGATACCACAGGACTTCATTGATTTGCATAGTATAAATTGCATGTTGAAAAATTGAGATTATATGCAAAGTAGCTCACCTTTCCCTACCAACAAGCCCTTCAAAATGCAAGTGGTTCTGTTACTGGCATGTGCACTGCTCTCTTTACAGTGTACTCAAGAAACTTGTCCTTTTTCCTGCTCTGATGTAAAGGGTGAATTCTTTCCCCAGCCCATCACAATCCCTCAGCACACTGGCAACCTCTCCTCTCCCCTTTCTCCTGACTTGGGGCCCTCATGGTTGTGCTTGAAGGCTTCCCTGCTTCTGCTCCTGTCTGTCACCACCCTGGGGTGGGGGTAAGGACCCAGTCTCTTCAGGATCTCTCTCTCTCTCTCTCTCTCTCTCTCTCTCTCTCTCTCTCCAAGGCAACCATCTAGAGAAATCCAAAGACTGTCCCGCTCTTCTGGACAGCTCCAGCCCTCAGTGGTGAGGAACCTAGACTCTTTAAAAAGAACTTTCAGTAGCAAAAGTCCTTTTTCCCTGGCAACCATCTTTGGCCAAGGCAGCTGCGGTGGGCTCTGAAGATCTGTAACAGGGTGCCGTACCACTTAGCTTGTCAGGAAGAATGGACTGTGTTCCTTCACTCTGCTGTGTCCATTCCCACCACACATCAAGCAGCAGCAGCTGCTGAGGGAAGGTGGGGGTAGGGGGAGGGTCCACACAAGCTAAGGTGAATGCTCCTCTATTCCTTTCCTCCTCTTCAGCCAACCCTCCTGAGACAGCTTCATCATGTTCATCCTGGGATTTTCCTGTAATATCAGATTAGTGAGTCTTCCCCTTTCCAAACTTGGTCTGTGTTTCTGCCTTTTAAGTGTTGTCTTGGCAGCATCAGGAGGTCCTGAGAAGAATCCTGGACCCTTTTCTCCAGAGGGATGCTTTAGGCTCACAGATCCCCTGGCTCAACATGGGCCAGACCCCTTGCATCTCTTCAGTTCACCACTGGGATGGGTCCTAAAAAGAAAACTTCTTGTGTTTGGTTTTTTTTTTTGAGATGGTGTCTCCCTGTAGCCCCTGGCCTGGAACTCACTATAAACCAGGCTGGCCTAGCCGCCCGCCTTCGCCTCCCCAGTGATGGAGTTAAAGGTGTGCACCACCACGCCCAGCCTTCTTGTGTTTCTCCAAATGTCATCTAGTCTCTCCCCACAGTATATGTGGACCTCAGCCAAAGCTTTCAGCTTGATCATTTTCCTGCAAAGCGTGAACTGCTTACATTTATAACTTAAGAGCTCCAACTGATCGTGACAAAAAGGTTCATCTGCCCACCTACGTGGTCTTAAACACCCAGGAAAAAGCACAACTGGAATATAATATTTATTAATATTTCAAAGCACATTTTTATCAGCCCTAACCAAGACTGACATCCTGACTTGGTTCAATGGGGGGACTTGGTACTCCCAAAGACCTAAATAGTCATTTAGGCCACCAGCTTTAGCCTATTTAAAAGGATCTTGTTAATACAACAGTGACAGGCAAACACCAGAAAATCACTAACTTGGTTTACCTGTCCAAGGTAAAACTTTATTTTAGATAGAAAAACACTCAAGATGAGATATTAGAGAAACTTACTGGACCAGTAAGCCAACCAGGGGTTTTTGCTTTTTCTCCAAAAGGGGGATCCTGAGGCCCAACTGCAGGTAAGTAGATCTGTAAACCCATGATCTGCTCCTGGAATGTTCCTCCTGGCAAAGTGACCTGCTGACACTCGTACCTTACCTGAGCTACACCAGAAAAATATCCTGTCTTGACTACCATGAAAATCCTTTCAAGCTGTTTTATTCTTCTGTCAAAACAAATTTGTCTGAGTAAATAAAACGAATGTCTCCTCCATTAGGACTGGAAACAATCTGCGTCACAGCTGGGTCTGTACACCTACCCTCAAGCCTGACCTATAGTCTAATTCAGTCTTGAAAACACATCCCTTAACCCTTCCCATGCATCTCAGACCACAGAGGACCCCCAGGATATCACTGTGAAATTGGTACGCCATCATTGGTCATATCTAAATCTGCACCCTATCTTGATTCTCTCCTGCCTCATGGGACCTTCTGAAAAATCCACATTCTCTGCCCCCATGGCACCAGAGGCTCTTGCTGTTCTGGTACCTTCTCTGAGGGGTAAATTTTTTTTCCTTCTTCCCAGGCCTGTTGCTCTGTTTTTTCTTCTGATTTCCACTTTTTCTTATCAGTTCTTAGAGGAGTGTATCCAAGGCTGGTCCCTCTTATCCTACTTGTTTTTTCTATATTTTTGGTCCTTCCTTCTGTCAATGGCTCATCTATTGTTTACTTCTTCCAAAATAAAACAGACTCAACTTGAAACGGTTATATGTATTCAATGGAGAGCCAGGCTGGGACCCCACTCAGAACCTGCTTTCCTGGGCTCAAACTCTCTTTCTCCTCCTTCCTGTACAGGGTGCCTTAACACCCTTACAAGAGCAGCCATGACCTACATCTTCTGGGCACTACTGAAAATACTTCACAGTTCAGTCTTTCTTTGTGAGATCTGAGTATATCTCTGCCTTCCAAGCAACTGGACGGGAACATTCCCTTGGCATCCATCCTTCCCCAAAGCACATTTACTCAAGAGAGCATATCCTTGCATTTCAATCTTCTTGTAAAGTTGTTTCTTCTAGAGTTCAATGGTTCTAATTCTAGATTTGGTTTGCACAATGCTTTTGACCTCTGCCACAAGCCACATTTCCCTCTAGTCCCTGGACCAAGTAACATGGACCATCTACCAAAACTGCACATAAGTACAGTTCTCTTTTCATGGCACCCTATAGAGCCCCTCGCAGAAAGGTAGGGCCAGAACGTCACCTCTGCTTATCCACAATATAATTCCCAAGATTGAATTTGTTGCTCTGTCGGGAACTTGGAGGGAAGGCCAAGACTCAGAGACCACAAAGTGAACATGTTCCCCATGCAGACCTCATCCAGTAGGCACCTCCAAACGACAACAGCAACAACAACAAAACAAAGCCGTTCTGTGCAAAGAGTGAAACAGCAGGACTGGGCGGGCATGCAAAAGTAGCCACGAACCAATACCTGAACTTCCCTCATTTATACAGTGACCACTGCATGATGGGAAACGCGCAAAGTGCTTCACTCTAGTGGCCTCGGTCTCTCCTCATTTACATGGTGGGAACTGCATACTGGGATATTGCTCACAAAGTGGCTCGATGTGATAGAATGACATTCTTCCAAAACAGAGACCCTTGGAGCTCCCTGCTGTACACTGGGGTTCTGTTACTGCGGTGCCTGCTGCTCTCTTGGCAGTGAATGACATAAACTTGTCCTCCTTCCTACACTAATGTAAAGACTCAATTCCTTCACTAATCCATCAAATGCCCCACCACAGATAGTATATGGGACGGAGTGTGTGTGTGTGTGTGTGTGTGTGTGTGTGTGTGTGTGTCTTTAGTAAAGAAAACCAAGATGTATGTTTGAGAGCACCTTAAATTTGTGGTTGCCTGCATCCATGGTCATGTGAATAAATCAGACTGCTACAGGGACCAGCAGAATAGGGAAGGGGAGAGTGACTCTTCAATACCCTGAGGACCGAGGTAGGGAAGTGAAGGGGATCAGCCTCCTCAGAGAGCCGGTGTCATCACGGGTGCCTGGTGCTCAGCACCTGACTACTTAGC
>NW_008351693.1:1153907-1165199 GCF_000622305.1 Nannospalax galili
CTGTGCTGGGAGACGAACCACAAACACACAATTCTATCAGGATCAGCTGAGCACTGAGAATAGGTTACAAGAAAAGAAATGTGTTTCTAATACTATAAACTGCCAAGGAACAAAGCTAACAAAAATAGCACAAGATTTTTTTATACAGAAAACTTATCTTTACAAAGGACAGAGAACTAGGCATAATTAACACAGCAATATGGCAATGCTCACGCACGGTGGTTAGTTTTAACAGTTACCTTGACACAATCTAGAGTCACCTGGGAAGAGAGTCTCCACAAGCGACTACCTAGATCAGCTTGGTCTGTGGGCATGCTTGTGAGGGATTTTTCTTAATTGGGTTAAAGCGGGAAGACCCTTCCTGAGTATGAGAAGCACTACTTTGTGGGCTGAGTCTTGGACTGTATAAGAGTGAAAAAATGAGGTTTGAAAAGGGAGACATGCGTGCATCCCCGTGGACATGCGTGCACCCCCCGCAGACGTGCGTGCAACCCCGTAGACGTGCGTGCGTCCCCATAGACACATGCATGCGTCCCCGTAGACATGCATGCATCCCCTCTCTGCTCTCAGATATGACGTGACTCGCTGCTTTGAGTTCTTGCCTTGATACCCTCAAGTGTGCAACCCCGTGGACGTGCGTGCGTCCCCGCAGACGTCTGTGCACTCCCGCAGACGTGCGTCCCCATAGACACATGCGTGCGTCCCCGGAGACATGCGTGCGTCCCCGGAGACATGCATGCATCCCCTCTCTGCGCTCAGATATGACGTGACTCGCTGCTTTGAGTTCTTGCCTTGATACCCTCAAGATATTGGACCTAGAATTGTAAGCCAAATAAACCTTTCTCTTCTAAGTTGCTCTTTGTTGTGGTATTTTATCACAGCAACAGAAATGAAATTAGGCCATCATGGATGGGAATATATGAGTTCTCTGAAAATTAATCTATCCGCCTATATATGTATATAAAGTCTACATTGAAATTAAAACCAAGTTTCAACAGATTGACTCTAAGCTGATACTCAATTTCTAGAGTTAAATACATGGAATAGCCAACTCAGACTAGAAAGGGAAGTGTAAATCGGTCCAACTTTGCATCACTGTAACCTGACAGCAGACTACTTGTGCTGTTAGAGAGGTGTATTTTGTCTCAAAGTCCTGGAGACTGAAGTCTAAGGTTGAGTGGCCTCATTGCTTTGGGCCTCGGCAAGAATGGCACATCCTTACAAGAGGACATGTTGGAATGAGAGCTCATATCACAACGAGGGAGAGAGAGGACAGGCAGGGTCTCCCCTCTGGAAGCCTGCCTCCAATGACTTGAGGTCCTCCCATAAGGACCCATCTCTCAAAGTTTTGCAGAGCCTTCCAATTCCTCAATCCTGGGGACCAGATCTTTACAGATAAACATCTGGGGACACTATCCATTTTCAAACCATAGCAAAAGGGGACTGACCTTCAGTAACCAGGATATAATTTAAATTTCTTCAGTTGAAGCCACAATATTGGAAGTGCAGAAACAGAAGAACTAGATAGAAAATCCATAAGCAGACCCACATCTACATACCAGTGAAGTCATTTTGATGGTGGAAAGATGTGCAAGTCAACAGTGGTCTTTGGACCACCTGACACAGGTTCAAGTGCCTTTAAAATAAAATTGTATCTCTACTTCCTCCTATACACAAGAAATACTGCAGATAGTATAAACCATCAAAACTAACAATAACTTAAAAATACAGTTATGAAACTATAGGGAACACTTTCTTAATAACCCCCTCAATGAAAGCCAGTGCGCGTGCGCACACACACACACACACACACACACACACAGAGTCTTGGTTTCATTACCTGCTGCTCTGATAAAATACCCTGATAAAAGCAACTTAAGGAAGAAAAGGGTTCACTTGCCTCACAATTCCAGGTTACAGTCCATCCCTGCAGGGAAGTCAGAACAGCAGGGACTTTTAATAGTCAAACACATTTTATCCACATCAAGAGCAGAGAGCAAAGAATTAATACGTGCATGCTGGTGCCCAGCTTCCTTTCTTCACTTCAGGATCCCCTGCCCAGGGAATGGTGCTGCCCACAGTGGACAGGTCTTCCCACAGTGGGCAGAAAGCCCACTAGCCAAGATAATCCCCCAGTGTTGGGTAGCTTTAGTTGTTAACTTGACACACCTGGGTAAAGGGAACCTCAATTAAGGAATTTCCTCCATTGGATTGGCTTGTGGCCACATCTGTGGGGCATTTTCTTGATTGCTGACAGATGTGGGAGGGTCCAGACCACTGTGGGCAGTGCCACACCTGGGCAGGTGACTGTGTACTATGTAAAAAAAAGTAGGCTGAGCACAGGCCAGGGGAGCAAACTGGTAAGCAGCATTCATCCATGGTCTGTGGGCCAGGTTCCTGCCCTGAGTTCCTTGGCTTCCCTTGGTGCTGAACTGTTCTGTAAGCCAAATGAATCCTTTCCTCCCCAAGTTATTGGTCAGAGTGATTTGCAATAGCAATAGAGAAGATAACTAGAACATCCCCTGCAGATGTGTCTACAGGCCAACCTAATCTATACAATGCTTCGCAGAGACTCCCTTCCCAAGTGATTCTAGATTTTGTCAAGTTAACAATTAAAAGTAACCATCATATACACATGATACTGTCTCCTTAGCCTTTTGATCTCTCTCTCTATATATATTTATAAATATATACACATGTATTCATACACATATCTATAAATATATGCATATATCACAGCAAAATTTAACATTTCTGTAAGACAAAACACACCTTAAACATTATTGAGAAAATGTACATTGAAGAAAACATTATAAGAGTTGTCTCTGGAATATACAAATCAATTTTTAAAAAAAAGAGTTTATTGGGGCTGGAGAGGTGGCTCAGAAGTTAAGAGCACTAGCTGCTGTTGCAGAGGACCCAGGCTCAATTCCCAGCACCCACACAGTGGCTAACAACCATCTATAACTCCAGTTCCAGGGGATCTGAGGCCCTTTTCTAACCCCCAAGGGCACTGCATAACATGGATGCACCTACCTACATGCAGGCAATATACTCATATACATAAAATAAAAATAATAAATAAAATATTTTTAAAAGACATCATATTTTTTGTATATGTATGTGCCTGAGTGCATGCAGGGGCACTTGGAAGCCAGAAGAGGGCACCAGATCTCTTGGAACCAGAGTTACTGGCAGCTGTGAGCTGTCCAATGTGCATACTGAGAACTGAGCCTGGTTGAACTGCAAGGCACTTAAGTGCCGAGCCATCCCTCCAGCTACCAAAGAAATCTAATGAAAGATGTGATGGAATGGGACACAAGGCTACATTTTGGCATTTCTTAAAAGATGAAATACAAATGGTCAACGAACATGTTTTTAATGATTGAATTCACCAGTAATTAGGAGAATGAAAATTAAGATAGTACTACAAAAACATTTCTAATCCACCAGGTAGCCTAACATTAAAATGACCAAAACAAAGTAATCCTAAATTTGCAAGACCACTTTTAAAAATAAAATTTGAAGTGCAGGTTTAAGCCTACACATGTATGTATTTATGTGGGTTGCATATGTATTGTTTTCCTAGGGTAGAGTTTTTTCTAATCTAAAAAGTTTTATTTCCAGAAACATTCCTCACAGAGGTCCTTGGCATCAGCAAAGGGAGATGTGTTTGAAGATGCTGGTGGCAGCAGCAGACTTTCAAAGGGATTTGAATGATGGATGAGTACTGGGGAGGTGGTTCAGAAACAAGTTAGGATTTCTAGCACTTAAGGAGAATGCTGGTCATCATTAGCAAATGTTAGATCAGGATAGACCAAGGCGACCTCGGGAGCAGACTGTTCTTTATTGGAATGATGAAGATGGCGACAATTTCTCCACAGGATTTGAAAATGTGCCCCTTGGCACAGTTGCGTGTGGCTTATAAGAGGTTGGAAAGGAGGAAATGGTAGCTGTTTTTTATGGTCTGGGGGACTGGGGACAATGCAAGCACCAGAGACATGGTTTGGAGGTTTGAAACCATAGGGGCTGATATTTGTTTTCCCAAATAACACAGTCTCCAGGTTGGGAGTTTTACACAGTTCCTGGTTTGGAAATTAGCTTGAGTTGGTGGTTTACTTAACCCAGTTAAGTCCAGACATTTTACCTTTTAGTCATGATGACCCACACCTGTAATCCCAGTGCTAAGGGAGAGGAAGGCGAGACAGGCTGTTGCCAGTGGCTCTCTGGCTACCAAGTCTAGCTGAAAGCACCAAGCTCCAGGTTTAGTGAGAGACCCTGTCTCAAAAAAACATATGAGGCCAAGTACTGAGAAGACAGCTCAGGGGCAAGAGCACTTTCTTGGTAAGCATGAGAAATGGATATGCTCAGGATCCATGTAAGAAGCCAGACATGGCTGCTAGTGCCTGTAAGCATAGCGTTGTGGGGGTGGGGTTAGGGGTTTGAGGGGTAGAGACAGGTGGATCTGGAGAGCTCACTGGCTATCCAGCCTACTTGAAATGATGAGCTTCCGGTTCAGTGACAGACCCTGTCTCAAGGCAATAAAGCCAAGAGCAATAGAGGAAGGTTTTGGTCTCTGCCTGTGCGCTCATGGGTATGTGCACCTGTACATTCATGTGCATGTACCACACACACAAGGTGCACATCGGTAGAGGATGATACCCAAAGTTGACCTCTGGCCCCCACACATGCACACACAGGTAAGCATGCCCACATACATGTGCATACACCACACATATACAGAAAAGGAAATATGTATTTTAGAATGCAGCTTTATGAAACAGTTGTAGGATGATCCAGGTCTGTATGAATCAACACAAAGCTCAAATCAGAATGCACACTGAGAAGACGGAGCTATGAGTGATGGACTAGCAGGGAGGGAACAGCAGGGACAGGCCCTGAGAGTAAGTGGGACGAGCACAGCGTGCAGACTGCACCCACAGAGGTACAAACTGGAGGACGAGTGGAACCAGATAGCTGAGTGCTCTGTTAATCACCGTCAGCTCTTAAAAATAGATTTGGTGTGGGCGTCCCGCCTCCATTTTCAATAAATTCTCTTTGTTTCCAACTTTGTTTGTTTGGTTAACAAATCAGGAAAATCTAGCTTTTCTCTCCATTTCCATCTTATGGGATGTGAAGTACAACTTTTAAAGAACACTGTTTAGGTTTGCACTGTGACCTCTAGACTGTCTCAAAATCTTGACTATGTAGTATGTTCAACTGTTGGTATGATACAAAGACAGTATACTTCTTTTTCACCCACCAATCTGTTGATATCTGCACAACAATCCAGCCAAAGGTGAGTTGTTTTTTTTTTTAGATAGAAAGAAACTACAGTTAAACCTAACAAGCACAACCTGGCCCTACTGTGGTGCCAAGGAGATCTGGTCTCTGATTCTCTTGAAATGCCAGACCCCAGGACTGCAGAGTCCAGCTCCTAGACGGAAGGAAAGAGGCACGCTGCAGAGCTGGTGGTGCAAACCAGTATTATCTAGCTGACCTGTCTCCTTTCTGTTGCTGTGATAAAACTTTCAGACCAAAAGCAACTTATGGGAGGAAAGGGTTTATTTGATTTACACTTTCAGGTCATGGCTTATCCCTTAGGAAAGTCAGAACAGAAACTCAAGCAAGAACTTGAAGTAGAAACCATGGCCGAGCACTGCATGCTGGCTCTCACAGGCTCATGTTTAGCTAGCTTTCCCATACAGCCCAGGACCACATGCTCAGGGACTGGTGCTGCCCACAGTGGGTTGCTAACTACATCAGTTTACAATCAAGACAGTCTCCGGCAGACATGCCCACAGGCCAATCTGATCTAGGCAATTCCTCATGGATGACTCTAGGCTGTGTCAAGTTGACAGTTAAAGCTAGCCAGGGCATTATCGAAAACTTTTCCTTTCTTCCGTGCTAACAGCTCTGTATCCAGACTCGTGGAGGTGGCTTGACTACATTTCCCAGCCCCCTTGTGCCCATGAGACTAAAATGTTCCTCTGCAATAGTTTGTGCTGCTTTGGGGATCAAACCTCAGGAACTGAGCAACTTCCGTCCCTTCCAGCCAGTTGGAACCTGGCCAAAGCAGGGACAAAGCTTTTGCCACAGATGTGTCAACACTATCCCAAGACAGTGGTCCTCAAAGGGTGTTCCTGACACCCTGGGGGTGCAGAGATCCTTTCTGTAAGGCCACAGGTCAAAGCTATTTTAGTGCCTTTCCAAGACACTGCTTCTTCACTCTGTTGGAGGGTCACTGGAGTTTTCCCAGTGGTTACATGATGTGTGATGTAATGTGAATTCAAAACAAATATAAGGACTTAGCTCTCAGCTATTAGTGGGAAATTAAGGAGATTTGCAAATATGCACAAAGGTGTTTCGTGTGTCGCTACAGTTTGTTTTGAAAAACGTGGTTACTTTCCATTAAAAATGCCACCTTACATGGATTTAGTGTTATTCATAAATAATATTTTTTACATTTATTTATTTATTTTGGGAGTACACACACCACAGAACATGTGTGAAGACCGGAGGACAACTCACAGGTCCATTTTCTCTTTCTACCTTGTGGATTCCAGGGATAATAAATAAATATATTTAAATTTTGGTTTTAATTTCTCATATGGGAGAACCACTGTTGTTGGGCTGAGAGGCAGTCACTTAAATGCACCTCGCTCCTCTGAATGAATGTGAGGCTGAAGCTGGCTTACCCCCACTCAGCAGTGTGCCATGATACTGTGTGTTTACACTATGGAACCCTGGATTTTCTCTAAATAATACAGACAATACCTTAAGTGCTAATACTATATAAAAAAACCTGGGGGAGGTAAGGACACATATTTTAGACAGGGAAGCTGATAACACTTGTTATATCTGGTATAATTATGACTGGTGACTGGAAAGGCAGACAGAGTTTTAAAGGAGCAAGAGTTAGGAAAGAGATGGCTACAAAGTTAATGCTTGCTGCCTGCTCCAATGCATGTCCCCTGCTCTGATCCATGCCTGTTCTAATGCATGCAGTCTGCTCTGATGCATGCCCTCTGCTCTGATGCATGTCCCTTGCCTAATGCAAACATCTGCTCTAATAATGCATGCAGCCTGCTCTGATGCATGCCCTCTGCTCTGATGCATACCCCTTGCCTAATGCAAACATCTGCTCTAATAATGCATTCCCTGTGCTCTGATGCATGCCCCCTGCCTAATGCAAACAACTGCTCTAATAATGCATGCAGCCTGCTCTGATGCATGCCCTCTGCTCTGATGCATGCCCCTTGCCTAATGGAAACATCTGCTCTAATAATGTATGCCCTCTGCTCTGATGCATGCCCCTTGCCTAATGTAAACATCTGCTCTGATAATGCATGCAGTCTGCTCTGATGCATGCCCTCTGCTCTGATGCATTCCCTCTGCTCTGATGCATGCCCTCTGCTCTGATGCATGCCCTCTGCTCTGATGCATGCCCCTCTGCTCTTCACTACCATTAGTAACAGTAGAAGAAATAAATTCAAGAAAGAATTGACCAGTTTGTGAGTAGAACTAAAAAGAATGGAAGTATCCAGAAGGTGAGGAGCTCATCAGATTGAAAGCCAACTGTTACTGTATCTCTAAACAGGAGGAAATGGAACAGTTGGGGCTCAAAGAATTCCCCAGTAATTCACTACTAACAAGGATCTCTGAGGTCAAAGCCAGACAAACCAAACGTGTTGCCTTCTACCCAAAGCTTGCACCTTACAGAATCTCATGAGGTAAGTGTCATTAAAATGAGAAAACACAGAAAGCAACTCGGCAAGTCACTGGCAAACAATGTTGGGTACGACACAGGTCCTTACTGGAAACAAGAACAGAAGCGAAGCACATCTGTGAGAAACTGACTTCCCCGGGTGAGCACAGGCCTACAAGAGCGCTCCCCTTTCTTCTTTCTTTCTTTGCTTATGAACAATAAAACACTTCTCAGAGGGCCAAGCCTCAGAACACAGTGATTGCTACTACACAACGGGCTCAGCAGTAGCCAGGGCTAAGCCTGGAAGCCTGGGACCCTGCTAAGCAAGGGTCCCTGTGATCCTACTCCACGAGTTCAGTACCTGATGCAGCTGATTCAGTGACCGGAGTACTCCCCAAACTCCCCTTATTTTACCTATCCTGCCTATTCTTGTGCCTCGTTTATTAGTAGCAGGGAGGGAAGAGAACTTGATGTCAAGTTTACAATTGGCTGAGTATGAGGAGCCAAAGCTGGGCCTAGGGAGCTGTATGTGCAGTAGAGGTGCTGAGCTCTGGAACTACAAGATGGCACCCCAAGATGCTTTCCAAGGTGGTGAGTGTGTGCTATGGGTGGGAAGAGAGCAGACAGCTGTTTGTAGGGTCAGAGTGCAAGCTTGTGCAAGCTCTAAACTTTCTACTCGTCATGAACTTGCCTCCAGGCACCGCTGCCCATATGGCCCATATTTCCCTGTCTTCTCCACAATTATAGCATGGCTAAAGTCTCCAGAATGCCAGTGACCAGAAGTGGGGTATGAGGAGCCAAAGCTGGGCCTAGGGAGCTGTACATGCAGTAGAGGCACTGAGCTCTGGAACTACAAGATGGCACCCCAAGATGCTTTCCAAGGTGGTGAGTGTGTGCTATGGGTGGGAAGAGAGCAGACAGCTGTTTGTAGGGCCAGAGTGCAAGCTTGTACAAGCTCTAAACTTTCTACTCGTCATGAACTTGCCTCCAGGTACCACTGCCCACATGGCCCATATTTCCCCGTCTTTTCCACAATTATAGCATGGCTAAAGTCTCCAGAATGCCAGTGACCAGAAGTGGGTGACACTTTCTGATCTGGGACTTCAGACCTTCATGTTCCCTTCCTCTGATGTACCAGCTGGCACACAGATGACAGCCCTTGTCTCAACCACATTGTTGATGGCAGTGTCCTAGGAGACAGCAGAATAACAACTGGGAAGGAGCCATGGTTCCTACATGGCCTCAAGGAGAAAAACTTCCCAGCCCATCTGCAGTGTTCACATTCACCATAGATGGCTGGCATCTGAAATCTAGGTCTTCTTACACCTTAGACCTGTGGTATGAAAGACTTGGGGAAATTGTGTGGGGGGGTCTCATACACTTGTGTGTTGATATATTTACATTCCACTAAAATGAGTCAAATTAGAAATACACACACACACACACACACACACACACACACACACACACGTGCGCGTCTTTGCTCCTGGCATGGAACTCTAAATCTGTTGGAAATTCTTGAGTGACAGGCGTGTCTTTGGTTTTTCCTGGCAATCCTTCAGACTGCGTTGTGACTATGCTGATGAGGTGATGGGACAAAGAGCTGTGGATAGACAGGATTAGAGAATCATGGGAACTTTCAGCCCTTCCCCAATACTAGGGAGGAAATGAGGCCATTAAAACTTAGCAGGGTCTTGGGGAGTTTTAGAGTTGGCGAACACACTGAGTAGCTCTGCCTTCTACCAATAGTGTCTGCCGTCTATCTTTGACTGTTCCTGCACTGCGACCAGGAAATGTAAGCCAAATATTTTTCTGAGTCCTGTCAGTCATTCCACTGAATTAGCCTGTGAAGTCCCCACTAATTGTGGATGCTTAATGTCTAAGTGGAACTGAATTCCTGAATGCCCAGTCAGTGATGGGGAAGGGATATGGAAAGCCCCTGCACATTTGATGTCAGCAGCTTCAACCTACAGATGTGGGGTGACTGGGACTGACCCTGGTGCTTTACACAAACTTTTCAGCTTTGCCTCTGCACCCACTGAACTCCTACAGCATCAGCTTCTAGTACCACTGTACAACCAACAGGGCTAAGAGACTCCCGGATGCTATAATGCCAGCGTTATGAAGATGTTGTATTGTATTGTGTGCTGGATAGCTTTAGTGTCAACTTGACACACCTAGGTTGAGGGAGCCTCAACTGATGAATTGCCTCCATTGAACTGGCCTGTGGCCATGTCTGTGGGGCATCTTCTTGATGAGTGATATGGGAGGGCTCAGCCCACTGTGGGTGGTGCCACCCCAGGGTAGGTGGGCCTGTGTTGCATAAGAAAGCAGGCTGAGCCAGGCATGGTAGGCCACACCTGAAGTCCCAGCACTTGGGAGGCAGAGGCAGGTGGATCTCTGTGAGTTCAAAGTCTGCCTGGTCTACATAGTGAGTTCCAGGCCAGCTGGGGCTGCAAGAGGACCCTCTCTCAAAAAGACAAAAAAAAAAAAAAGAGGGCTGAGCAGGGGCCAGGGGAGCAAACCACTAAGCAACATTCCTCCATGGCCTGTACTCCAGCTCCTGCCTCCAGGTTCCTGCCCTGAGTTCCTACCTTGGGCTCCCTGATGAACTGTGACCCAGGAGATGTAAGCTAAATAAACCTTTTCCTCCCCAACCTGGTATTGGTCAGAGTATTTTGTCACAGCAATGGAGAAACAAACTAGGAAAGATTGTTTCCAACCTCAGAAGTGTGGTTGAGAAGAGTGACTGCAAGTGATTGCATTTGCTCCCTAGAGAGAGCAGGCCATCTGCAAGAATGTTCTAAAACCAGTACTGTGACTCCCCGCACATCCCCAGTCCAGGCTGTGCAAGTGAGGGTGGAGACTTGGCAGGTCTCTATGGAAAGTTGCTGTGTGGGTCCCTCGTGTGGGAGGGAGCAATCTCTCCATGTCACTGTTCCCTGCACCCACTCTAACTACACTGCATATGCCAGGAGAAAGGATTCAGGATTCTGAGCCACAAAGACACCACAGTAGTTATGAGCCTGAACCAGGTCTAAGTTGGAGGTAGCAGAATATGTTAAATTGAACAGAACCTGGAAATTGCAGTGTGGATTGTACAGGACTTTTTAATAGAAAAACTGGGATTTCCTACTTATGTCTTTTTTATATTTTGTTTTTATTTTATGTGTATGCGTGTATTGCCTGCATGTATGCAAGTGCACCCATGTTGTGCAGTGCCAGAGGTGGACAGAAGAGGGTGTTGAATCCCCTGGAACTGGAGTTACGGACAGTTGTTAGCTGCCATGTGGGTGCTGGGATTTGAACCTGGGTCTTCTGCAAGAACAGCCAGTGTTCTTAAGCACAGAGCCATCTCTCCAGCCCCTATTTCTATCTTTTACATGATCAGAAAAGTCAAGGGATCTGTTGGCGTTATTATCCAGGGAGAAGGAAATAGCCAACATACCATGTTTAAAAAGCAATAAAGAGGGGCCAGGAATCCAGCTCAATGGGAGAGCATAGGCTTGGTATAAGCTAAGCCCTAGGAACACTTCCCAGCAACACACACACACACACACACACACACACACACACACACACAC
>NW_008351693.1:1165426-1204052 GCF_000622305.1 Nannospalax galili
CATGCCGAAGTCAAAGTAGCTTTCATAATTGAGCTGGCAAATGTCATTTTTTCTAGTTGTAGGTCTGGACATCAGAACATGGGAACTGTTGGTAGATGTCACAGGTTAAATTTGATATTCTTATTTAGGACTTATTTCTTATCTTGTTACTCATCAGGAAAAGAAGTTTTATTACTGATGCAAGCGCTAAACACCCTTTCAACCCCAGAGGAGAAGCTGGCAGCTCTCTGTAAGAAATATGCTGATCTTGTGAGTATTAAATTAAAAGCGTGAGGGACGTATGAAATAAAGCTGAATATGTGTATATTTGACAAGCTTTCCAAAATGTACTTTCGATGTAGCTTAAAATGTAAAATTAGCTCGGCGTGGTGGCGCACACCTTTAATCCCAGCACTCAGGAGGCAGTGGCAGGCAGATCTCTGTGAATTCAAGGCCAGCCTGGTCTACACAGTGAGTTCCAGGACAGCTGGGGCTACAGGGAGACCCTGTCTCAAAAAGACCAAAAAAATGCTATTTCTTATCAGACTGGCAAAAAAAATTTAAATGGATTCTGTTTGATCAGAACAAGCTGGAGAAATAGGTACTCGTGATTAACAGCAATGAAAATTTACCTTGAAAAATGTTTTTGAAGGGCAATTAGGAAATATTTAAAATGCACTTATAGATGTGCACGTGTGCATAAATGCCGAACTCCAGAAGAACACCCAGGAAGAATATATAATGAACTTAATGGTATTTCTACCTTTTAGAAGAGGAGGGACAGTAAAGGCAGACATGCACTTTGACTTTTATAGCAGAACTTTAAATTTGGATGGCCACATGATATTTCTGTAATTAAAGATTTTAAATGAAAAAGCCACACAAAGTATTTTAAAAATTAAATAGACACAATATTTCCATCTTTAAGTATCCTTTTAAGATGGACAGGTAGGTGCTAAGAAGCAGAGTTCATTTGTATTTGAATAAATTTTGGCAATTGGGCCCTATCTTAGTATAGGAGGACAAGGGTTTCATGACCCGATTGAGAGGGATTCCTCAACTGACAAGAATGTACATGGGGATCCCAGCTCATTCCCTGGGCATTACTGAACGAGGCTTATTTAAAGTAATTAAATATAAAAAGTCATCTTAGGAAAAGTATTTTGAAATAAAGTTTAGAAAAATTGCATTTTTAATAAAAATAATGAATTCTATTATTAATTTCCATCTTTCTTTCTGGCAGATGTCGTCTCAGTTTTAAAGCCAAATAAATGACCTTGCCAAACCAAATTGATAGAATTGCCTTTTTCAGGCCAGAATCCAGAAAGCCTTCCAAAAAATCCTTTGTTGTTAAGTTTCAAAAATTTAAGCAAAAAAGTGGGACATTTAAAATATAAGAAGAGTCTGGCATAGTGGCTCATAACTATAATCTCAGCAGCTGGGAGACTGAGGCAGGAGGATTGCTGCGAATTTTAAGACAGTATGAACTACATAATGAGTCCCTAGTCAGCATGGGATGTAGAGTGAGGTCCTGTTTCAAAAAAATTAATTAAAGGAACACAATGACAGACAGAAGAGACCTCCCTTTGAGTGCTTGGTGAAGGTCATCCAGGAGACTCCCAAAATAACACAGGCTCTTGCCAAACCTCTTGATTATCACCCAGAACTAGTAGATAAGACCCCTACTGCTGAGGACAGGACGTGCTTTGAATACAGGACTTAGAGCAGTGGAACAGGCACTGACCTGGAAGCCTCCTAACTGAAGTTTGGCTATCATAAAGCTAGATGATGATATGCAAACCGTCAAGGGAGAAAAACAATCAATGGTCCAAGCCAGCCCTAAACCCTAATAACCACAACAACTGGCATGGCAGACTACCTCTGTTGGTGTAGTAGTGGCACTGTTATCTGTGGGGCAACAACAGTTATCTGATTGGACATAAAGCCTTCTCAATGAGAGGGAACTCATGGGTGGCACTATAAACTCAGCCAAATACATATGGCAGGAGAGGACACAGATCCCAGAGAAATCTCTATCTCTTTCATATCTCTAGACAAATGAAATTTATGACTATATGCTAAATATTGATCTTTGTATTTACAGACACATATACAGTACAACGCTCATGGGGGTGCTTCTTTTTGCAACAGATGGAGGCTACTGCAGAATTGCACATCTGGTCAGACATAGAGAACATACGTCTAAGAGATGCCCAGTACTAGGTGACACATCTACAGTTGAACCTCTACAACTAAGGCTCATGGAACATAGCAGAGCAAGGGGTAGAGAAAAAACTAATGCGTCCCTCAACTCTCACCAGTAAAGCTTCCTTATACAATGGAGGCCACAGAGAAGGCCACAACTGGCCAAGTTTAAAGGACCAAGAGACTGCAGAGTATATATCCTTGGATAGGAGTCCTATACGGAACCTCACCCATCCATGACTCAGGGACCATTGCGGAAGAGGGTGTGGAAAGGTTGTAGGAGCCAGGGCTGATTCATGAACACAGGGAAGCAGAGGCTTTCAGGCTGCTAGAAGCGTGTACATGTGAACTTGTGGCAATGGCGGCATTGATGAGTTGACCATGTCAACTCAGTTAAACAAGGGCCTAGAGGGAAGGAGAGAAATGGGTGGTGGGCCAGCCCTAGATTGAGAACTATTGGAGACTGGTTGCTGCTGGGTGAGGGAGACTCTGCCTTACATGTGATCTCTAGATGGCCTGACTAGACTCCAGTGGACAAATTTACACTGAGGGACATCTGAATAAAAATGTTTGAACGGATAGGACTTAACACGTATGGTAGAATACATGAGGTCTGGTGGAGGGGGTCTAAATTTGACTGGGAACTATTGTATGAAATTACAAAAGCTCAATAAAATTTAAAAAAAAAGGTAAATAGGGGCCCAGACCTTTGCAGACTTCCTGGGAGTGCCTGAATCTGGCCTCTGTGTGATACTCAGGGATGCAAACAACCTAGGTGTCCCTCAACTGACAAGTGGCTAATGAAAATGTGGTACATTTATACAATGGCGCTCTACTCAGTGTAAAGAAAGACAAAATCATGAAATTTGCAGGTAAATGGATGGAACCAGAAACTGTTATACTAAGTGAAGTAACACAGACTCAGAAAAGCAAATGACATATATCCTCCCTCATATGTGGAGCCTAGCACCAAATCCTTATGTGTGCGTATATCGTGATGTAACTACAGGAACCTGGAGAATGGAAAGGAACCACAGAGGTAAAGGGAAAGAAGGAGACAGAGAGAATAGTAGGAGATAGGTGTTACTAAGGGAGAAATGGGCAAAATGGGGGTATTTAAATCGGAGGAGGAGAGAGGGTTATATGAGGAACTATGGGGATAAAAGGGAAGGAGTTCAAGAGAGGTGGGACCATCAGAGACAGGTCTTATCAAGGGAGAAACGGGGAAAATGGGGATACTTTAAGTGCGGAGGGCATACAAGGAGGGTTAGACAGCGAGAGAGAGAAAGGAGAAATAAATAATGCCTAGCTAGTGTGAAAAAAAAAACCAGAGGGAATTGTATTGGTCCAAAAACCTACTGAAAAATTACACATGCAACATCTCTACCTGTGTCCATGTGTACAGCTGAAGGCTGTAAAACAAGAAACAGTGCCAGACAGGAGAAACTGCCCTTTGAGTTGTTGGTCTGGGTAGTCCAAGGGACTCCCAAAATTACACAGGCTATTGCCACAGCCCTTGATTGCCACCCAGAACTTGAAGGTAAGACCCTATTGCTGAAGATAGGAAATACTTTGGACACAGAATTTGGAGCGAGGAAGCTGGAACTGATCTGGAAGCCACCTCTCCTGAACGCTAGCTCTCACAGATTTGGAGAACACTATGCAAGCTGCTAACGGAGAAGAATATCAATGGATGATCTGACCTCAGTTTCAAGGCCTAATAACCACAACAATGACTGGCACAGCAAACTATATTGGTGCAGTAGTGACACTTCTATCTTGGGGGTAATCAACAGCTATTTAATTGGACTTTAAGCCCACTCATTAGGAGAAAACATGTGTGGTACTGTAAACACAGTCAAATATAAATGGCTGGAGAGGTCATAGATCTTGGAGAAAAACCCTAAGGTTGTAACATTCTTAGACAAATGTAATGTCTTACTATGTGCAAAATATGAATCCTTCATATTTACAGAGAAGTATCCTGGTCACCACTCATCAAAGAAGCTTCTTTTGTGACAGATGGAGGTTATTACAGAGTTCCACAAGTGTTCATACACAGAGATTGTCTGTGAATTGCTCAAGCATAAGTGGCACATCTACAATGGAACCTCTACACCTAAAGCTCACGGAACACAGAACAAGGGATGACGAGAACACTAATGCATCTTTCAATTCTCATCAATGAAGCTCCCTCATGCAACAGCAGGCCAGGAACACAAAAGGTCACAAATGGCCAACGCACAGAAAATAAGATTCTACAGAGCGTGGGTCCCTGGATAGGGCTCCTATATTAAACTCCACCCACCCTGGGCTCAGGGACCATTGTGGAAGAGGGGGAAGAAAGATTGTAAGAGCCAGGGGAGGAGGTGCATGGCCATGTGGAAGTGAGTCCTTGCTCATATGAGCCTACAGCAATGGTGTCAGCATGTATAAGACCTATGCAAGCTCGAGCAGACAGAAACCCAGGATAGAACTGTGGAAATGGGCAGCAGGCCCCAATTTTAGTCGAAGAATAATTGGCAGTTGATTACTGCTGGGTGAGGAAGAGCTGATCTTCCTAAAGCGAGAGACTCTAGATAGGCTGACTAGACCTCAGTGGATGAACTTTCACTGAGGGACGTCTGGGGACACTAACTTGACACGATAGGCCTTAACACAAATGACAGAATGCATGAATTCCAATGGGGGGGGTCTATTGGAGGGTGCTAATGGGAAGGAGGTATAATGATGATGAAGAATTGTTCTGTACGAAATGCACAGAAATTCAATAAAAAGTTTACAAATAATAATAATGGGAGGGATAGACTGTAGCTCATTGGTGGAGTACTTGTCTAACATGTGCAAGCTCCTTCGTTTTATCCTCTGCAAAACACAAACACACACACACACACACACACACACACACACACACACAAGTAAGAGATTCGATATTCTTACCTGGTCTTCAAAAGACAGAGCCTGGGCGACGTCCCTTGGGAACCCATCGATAACAACGCCTTCTTCATCAGGCATTTGCATCAACTTTTGCTTTATCTCAGTAATTGTTGTTTCCTATGGTAAAAGTGAAAATCACAACTAAGCATGGAACCCTAGGAACCTGCACAGACATTGTCTTGGGAGGGAAGCGCATCATCGTGCGGTGTACCTGTGGGGCCAGCTCCCCGTTGGTGATGATCTTGGCAATTAGACTCCACTTCCTGTTGCTGCTGGCGCTGTGGATTTTCTTTCTCAGTAATTCTCCCACTGAAATGCACTGGAATCCATAACGTTCTGCGATTTTCAAACTCTGGGTGCCCTTGCCACTTCCTGGACCACCTGGTATTCAGATAGGCAACACAGTGACCTTATACAGCAAGAAACTCTGTCTTACACCACCACCATTCTCAGAGGAGGTAAGGACTTGGGAGCCCCATCTAGGGTCGGATGTGACTCTGTCTGTAGTGTTCTTGGGCTCCTTCTGACTGCAGAGCAAACGACTCAGTCAAGGGAGAGCAGAGATGTCTTGACCAACTGTACCTAGCTAAGGGGACTGTGTTCCCAGTGTACCTAGCTTAGTACAGCAACTCACTAGGGTGGGGATGCAGCCCGAGGGCGTGCTGCTTGGCATGAAGCCCTGGATTCCATCCCCATCACCACACAAATAACCACTACCAACAATGATAACAAGAAAAGTAACTTAAGACTCAGTCAATGGAAGATCTAATAGTTTTCCCTTCTGGAATCAAAAAGCATACCCTATGGAATATAAGAAGCAGTGATCAAAGTGGGTTCCCAGACTTTCAAAGAGTTACCATGCAATGTGGTGAAATCTGATGATTATTTTAAAGCCAAACACATGCCAGGATTGACATACCTTATGTCAGCCAGTTTTCCTGAAATCTTTTTGCTGAAGCATGTCCTTGCCTTAGCTACTTTGAATTCACAAGTCTTTAAAAATTATTTTATTTATTATTTTTATGTGCATGAATGTATTGCCTGCATGTGTGTAAGTGCACCCATGTGGTGCAGTGCCTGTGGAGGTCAGAAGAGGGCATCAGATCCCCTGGAACTGGAGTTATGGATAGTTGTTAGCTGTTATGTAGGTGCTGGGGACCAAACCCAGGTCTTCTGCAAGAGCAGCCAGTGCTCTTAACTGCAGAGCTATCTCTCCAGTCCCTGAATTCACAAATTTTATGAAGGAAAAATGCAGAGTGAATAAAATAGATCCTTAAGGTAGAAAAATTTCATAGAATGCTTCACTGTGATATGAAATAATCAACATTTCAGTCTAACTCAGTACTAGCTAGTAACTTGCATTTTCTTTTTAAAATAACTAAAAACCAACAGTAAAATGTTAACATGTACCTTAGATTTTATTTCAAATCATACTCGATTGCATGTTAGTTTGTATTTCTAAACAACCTAAATTAACTGGAATCTAGCGTTAGACTACATTTTGATATAAAATAGATAGTAATTAACCCAGTCTGTAGTTACTGGATGATAATTATCTAAATGAAGTATTTAGTCATTGAATGTATGCAAAATATTTTAAAAGTTGATGTTTAATAAGTAATGAAATGTAGAAATATTCAACAAAGCAGCATTACAGTCTGTTCAGCAATGTTGACAATAAAAATCAACAGAAAAGAGAGTTTTTGCTACAAATATCAAAATTTTTTAGGGCTGAAATAATTTTACATATAATCACTTAGGTATTTTATTCTTTTAAATAACATAAGTGAAGAAGAAAGGCTTTGTTTTGTTTTAATAAGCATAGTTCAGAGTGGGCATATTTGGTTTTCAGAATTCTCAGAATAACAAATACAAACAAGCAATTAGAGTCCATTTCCTACAGCTACTGGTTCTGTGAATCTTTCTGAGCCCAAATTCCAAATAACAGTCCATCAAATAATGTCTAGCTTTCATTTTTTATTGCTTCTATTAAATTGAGCATAGGAATGCTTTTTACATTTTGACCATCCTCTTTCTAAGATATCCTACTTGACTAAGCATTTGTGATTTCTGCTTCTACCAAGTTAAATGACCCTCCCCCTCCCCCATCCTCCCCTTTTCTCTCTCTGCTCCTCCTCTTCTAAGTTTTGGTTGAAAATAGCTGCTTTGGCCTTATTAACATATGCTGTTCAAGGACTGACTTGAAAGTATTTTTGTTTGTTTTGGTTTTGAGACAGGGTCTCATGTTCCCAGGCTGGCCTCAGACTCATTACATAGCTCAGGCTACCCTTGAACTTCTGACCTTCTTGCCTTCATTTCTTGACTGCTGGAATTATAGCAGTGTGCTACAATGCCTGACTTGAAAAATATTATCTGAGTGACTCAATGGATAAAGCCAAGCTTTTTTAAGTCTTGAAGAAAGCAAGTTATCTTTCAAAAGATATTTCAGGGGCTGGAGAGATGGCTCAGCAGTTAAGAGCACTGACTGTTCTTCCAGAGGACCTGGGTTCAATTCCCAGCCATCTGTAAGTCCACTTCCAGTAGATCTGACACCCTCTTCTGCCCTCTGCAGGCACTGCATGACACTGGTGTACTTACATTCATGCAGGCAAAACACTTATACACATAAAAAACGTTATTTTCACACTTGATCTCATAATCCAAATCCATTAATGATATAAACTGCTCTTCTGGAAGGTACAACTTCTGTTTCCAGTACCCATGTTAGGCAGCTCACAACTGCCTGTAAACCCAGTTCCAGAAGATCTGACACTCTCTTCTGGCCTCTGTGGGGACATATGTACATATGATACACACACACACACACACACACACGTGCACACAATAAACAATAAAAATACATCTTAAACACACTAAGGAAATCATGGTACCTTCTAGAAAAAATATAGTCAACTACTTGAAGCAACAGCAAATTAAAAAAAATGAAGATCATCACAACTGACATATAATAGCATTAATTTATCGGACGAGTTTGATTACTGAAGCTTCCTAATAAATTAGTTTTACATTTTCTAATAAGAATGAGCTTAATTTTGTTCTATTTACTTATCTCCAGTACTTATGATATCAACATGGATCTGAGTTTTTATGATTTTATTAACCTAAGACTCGTATCTATATCAAGAAGGGCAGCTTTAAAAATTTGTGAGTGCTTGAGGGGACATTTGATTGACATAGATGCACTGCCATGTGAGTATATACACCACTCCACATTTTCTTCTTGGTTGGAAGTAATAAAAATTTGTAAGATCCAAGTATAATTATGCTACAAATCCTCAAGTCAGGAAATTGCCCTAATTTTCTCAGAAGGCTTAAGATCTGCCTTTTTTTATTTTTCCTGTCCCTTCTTAGTCATTTAGAAATTACACACATGGGTCTGTGACATTCTTGTAATGTCACAAATGAGCCAAATCCATGAGCAGCAAGTTGAGCTCACTGAATTAAAAAGAACTATGAGGGCCAGTGTGATGGCTCCATGGGTAAGGGTGCTTGCCACCAAGCCTAAAGACCCGAGTTCAACCCCCAGAACCCACAGGGTAGGAAAGAGTCGATGCCTGCAAGTTGTCCTCTGACTGTCACACGTGCATTGTGGCACATGTGCTCCCACCTACACACATACACATAAATGAATGTAAAAATTAAAAACAAATAAAAAGAACTGTGAAATGGGTGAGATTTGAGAATTTATATCTTTTCCAATGATTTTGGTTTATTGAAATATTTTAGTCGTTTTCATATGAAATTCACAGTGCACAGCACAGGACATCTGGGCTGCTTTACGTGAAACAACCTGCTGGTGCTTCATGGGCAACCAAGCTCTTGTCTTTCTCATTCTGATAATAATCATCAAGTTCATGAAGAGCAAGAAAAATGGAATTGAAAGAATGTGTTCCATCCACCTATAGACCATAATGAATGGAAACAATTCCCATTCTTCGCCAGTAGCTTGCCTTTAAATTTTTATTTTCTAGGGAACAGCCTCAAATTTTAAGGCACAAAAAGTATTCCATTTTCAAGAATACAGATTTATGGACTATCAAAACACAAATATTTTTACTTGATTTTTCAAAAACTGATTTATTTCTTTCTTTGGTGGTGGTGGGAAGCAAAGTAAGGACTTTCACATGTTAGAAAAGTGCTTTATTGCACCCTTCAAACTTGACTTCTAAATACTCTTCCCATATTATCGTATTTGACCATTCAGCATTAAATATGTAATTTCATCTTCATTGCTCTGATGTATACTGTTCTAGTTTCTTTCTCCATTGCTGTGACAAAACACTGACCACTACCAACTTGGGGAGGAAAGGATTTATTTGTCTTACATCTCCAGGTCACAGCTCATCAGGGAGCCCAAGGCACGAACTCAGGGAAAGAATCTGGAGGCAGGAGCTGGAGCACAGGCCATGGAGGATCGCTGCTTTCTGTCTTGCTCCCCTGGCCCCTGCTCAGCCTGCTTTCTTATGCAACACAGGCCCACCTGCCCAGGGGTGGCATCACCCACAGTGGTCTGGGCCCTCCCACATCACTCAATAATTAAGAAGAAGCCCCACAGACATGGCCACAGGCCAGTCCAATGGAGGCAATTCCCCAATTGGGGCTCCCTCAACCCAGGTGTGTCAAGTTGACTCTAAAGCTGTCCAACACATATACAAAGCTATTCCTCTCAAGCTGAAGTTCCTGTTTCAGCTCAGCATTTATTACTATTTTCTGTTGCCATCTGCCCTGTGTCTTCTGGCTCAGGACTACTCTGCATGGGGCCCCAGGCGTTTGGTTCTCTATTAGAAGTTATTGGTTAGGGTACTTTTGGATGTTCCATGGCTAACACTTGCTTTTGGCCATCCTGGGGACGCTCCATCCAGCTGGAAAGCAGTGAGAGCTGCATGCTCACAGGCCTGTTCCTGATTTTTGTAGATTTTGAGAAAGCTAGAATTTTAATTTTGTGGGGCTGGGAGACAGCTGAGTTGGTAAAGTGCTTGCTGCTCAAGCTTGAGAACCTGAGTTTGAGCACCAAAACCCTTGTAAAAGCTGTGTGTGGTGGCACATGCTTGTAGTCGACTGGCGGGGAGGTGGAGACAGCAGAATCCCGCCACTCGCTGGCCAGTCTAGCCTGCTTGGTGAGCTCCGGGCCAGTGAGAGACTGTTTCAAAAACCAAGGTGGACAGCACCTGAGGAATGACAGCTGAGGTGGACCTCTGGCTTCCATATGCTCACACACATATGTCCACCCCCACACAAGCATCTGTGTGCATACACATGCTACCACACATACACCCCCACACACAGCTGCCACCCCACAAATTAAAAAAAAAAAACACTTTGTAAACCCACTTAAAACATTTTCAGTCTCTCTTCCTTGTGACTTGGCATTGGATTCATATTTTCATATTCATCAAAAGATGCACAGTGTGTCTACCTTTGAATTTTTGCAAAATAACCAGAAGTTATTGTTGGGTAAAACACTGCTTTCTTATATTTGTTTGTCTAATAAGATGGAAACTTAAATTTTATTGTAGTACCAGTTTTCCAAGATTCACTTACATGAATACTTGCCAACATATTATTTGTTTTCCCTCTGACGTTGCTAGTGAATAAAATTTTGATTTGTCAAATTAAAGAAAAACATTTTAAAGAAAATATCTAATTGACTAGTTACCCACATTAAAGACTAAATTAAAACCACAGATTAATAAATCTTGACGAGATTACTTTCAGTTCCCTATGGAGAATTCTGTGACGTGACGGGAATCTACGAACATACAAGGAGCCTTGGATTACAAAATTGTAATTTTGTTTTACTGAAAATTGCTTTAAATCATCTCCCTTTCTTGTCCTTTGAATCTTTCTTTCTATTGTTTGACATTCTCTAACTCAATATTTGCAAATACGATGTTGAGTTAACATTTCTGAAAAGTAAACACATAAATCAAGTTACTGATCCTTTGGATTCTTTCCATCACGATCATACCTATGACGAGGATGATTTTGGGCCGAGGCCTGGTGGGGTCAAACACCTCATATTCTTCGATTAGCTCTGCAGTCTCAGACAGGTCCGTGTCGCTTTCTATGGAGAATTGATGGATTGGAGGGAGTCGGTCGTAGCGTCGATAAGGAAAGTTCGAATTTTCAGGCATTACTGCAAAAGAGTAAGATAACTTTGAAAAGGAAAAAAGGCACAGAGAAGCATTTTCCACAGTTGACCAATTAGCATAAGGAATTTAGTAAATGAGTCTCACTCAGGAGACAAAGAGAACACTGACGACCCAACAACCCCTGCACAAGGGAGGCAGGTGTCCACTGGGCCTTCAGTGAGGGATCCGGCTCAGGAAGCCACTGTAGCTACACACAGCAGTGCTCACATCTCCCCCCACCCCCCAGATGCTCATCAGTTAGAACTTTCCGTTCTCTGCTGATCCAACACACAAGACCATCTGACCACTGACTTGCTGGACTCTGTTTAGTTCCAAGAAAAGGGTCTTCAGGTAGCCGTAGACAGCTTTTAGGAAACGTGAGGAAAGGCTTTATGGGGAATGGAACTGATGGTAGAGGTTACTCCTCTGTCTTAAAATGTCATCATTTCACCCAACACAAGGAAGCACGTAAGCATCAGCCTTGATTACTTTCTTTTCTCATGTGTCACTGACTCAGGGGCTTTCTCACCAGAACACATTGCCAATGCATAGCCTGCCCTCATGTCCCCTGCATGACTCTTCCCTGAGGCATCACCATATTTACCAGGGTGATTAGCAGATTCTTTACTGGTCTACCTGCTTCCACATTGACTTGCATTCCATCTCCTAAAATGCTCCTGCCTTGTTGGATCAATGACTGACTCTTTTTGTTATTTAAACCTCAAATGTCACATTCTGAAAGAGACTTTTACTGACTTTCTGAACTGTGGCTCTCAAAGACATAGCTCTAATGCTCTCCACATTGCCTATGACTTTGCTGAGAGGTTCCCATTCATCATTCATTGTCTTCTATTACACTGTAAACTCTGAAAGCTGAGACCTTCTTTATGATTTGGAACTATGAATTCCTGACATCCATTTGGTGAATGGCCAGTGTCCAATAAGCATTTGTTGAATTAGTAACAAAGGGAATACCTTGTTGAGATAGCTTGCCACAGAGAAAAATCCAGAAGATGAATAAGTAGAGGATGTCCAGATTGTACAGAGCTTGAATTGTGAGTAAAAGGTTTAGATTTAACCTAATAAAAACACAGTGGGAGATTTGGGGAGGTATGGAAAAGTGACACAAAGAAATGTATTTTAAAATATTTTATTAAATTATTTTTATTTTATGTGTATGAATGTTTGCCTCCATGTATGTATGTACACCACATGCATGCAATGCCTGCAGAGGCCAGAAGAAGACATCAAATATCCCAGAAGTGGAATTACAAATGGTTGTTAGCTGCTATGTGGGAGCTGGGAACCAAACCCAGGTCCTCTGCAAGAGCAGTCAGTGCCCTTAACCACTGAGCTATCTATCCAGACCCAATAAATATATTTTATTTATTTATATGTTTTTATTTTATGTGTATGAATGTTACACATGCATGTATGTAAGTGCACCCATGTCATGCAGTGCCCACAGAAGACAGAAGAGGGTATCAGATACCATGGAACTGGAGATACTATGGTTTTCCCATAGCTGGAATTCGAACCCAGGTTCTCTGCAAGAGCAGCCAGTGCTCTTAACCACCAAACCATCTCTCCAGCGCCAAGAAACATATTTTTTAAAAAGAAACCTTAGATATAATGGACTTAAGCACAGAAAGAGGAGGAGTAGAGAGAACACTATGAGGCTGTAGTAACCCATCAGAGAAGAATGAGGCTTGGGCCAGGCTCTTAACCAAAACAGTGGCAATGAATTGGCTACATATGAACAAGATGGTTAGGGCTGGAATACAAGGAATAAAGTAGGCATCGGTTCTAAAACCATTTTCAGGTTTCAAGCCTAAAAGGATAAGGTACACACTGCATTGCAGATAATAACTCTGTGCTTTCCTTTCTGTTCTAGATAGGCTGGGTTCCTCTTGTTCCTGAACACACCTATCATCTCATACCGTCTTTTTTTTTTTTTTTTTTTTTTTTTTTTTTACCTCAGGGAGTATTAGCAGATCACTTCTAGGAACCCCAGCCTAGCATAGGCCCAAGTCCCTTAGTATAGTCAGTTCTAAAACATGGGGTATCGATGGTTAGTTTTGATTGTCAAATTTATCAGATTAAGAAATTCCTAAGGCATTGGTGTGGGGTGCCAGACTGAAAAAAAGGAGGAAAAGGACAAAATCAGCTGAGCTATGGCATTCTCCACTCTGCTTCCTGACTCACTGAGATGTGAACAAGTAGCCACACACTGCCACACACAGACCTGGTCCTGCTGCCAGGCCTCCCCCACCATGATGGACTGAATCTCCTGAAACATGGAACAAACAGGCCTTTCCTTCGTTAAGTTGCTTTTTGTCAGGTAGCTGACCACTGCAACAAAATATTAACACAGTATTTTCTAGAGCATCCATTATGTTTCAATTAATCATCAGACAGACCTTTCAGTGTACTGTGGTGATGAGAATATTTAGCCTTGCTATCCCATACCTGGAATATATGCTAAAAAGAGATGCAAAATACTTTTTCTAAATTCATTTATCTTGTAATTAATGTTTTTGTTGTTTTATGAAATAATTTACATACTTAACCTTTATAAGATTTTTTAATTTGCTTTTGTTTGTTTTGAAATGCTGAGGACTGGACTCAGGGTCATGTATGTAAGACGAATATTCTACCAACTGAACTCTATCTCCATCTGCTTTGTAGGTTTAAACTGTAATTGGTGGAATACGTAACTAAATTAACCAAAATTGACAACTACTCCTGAGATTTAAAACAAAATGGTTATTTCTAGAACTAGAGTAATTCATAATTTTTTTACAAAAAATATTGGCACAAATATACTAACATATTATTATCTTGAAAAACTACTCTATGACAAAAAACATTTTCATCACTCTAGCAATGACTTTCCTAAATTAAAACATGATAACACAAAGTTATTGACTGACCTATCTTTAAAGTGTTAATGTGGGATGGGGATCCTTTTTCCTTCTGTTGGGTGCATACCACTGAATCAAGAATTACCTGTCAATTAAAGTTCTAGTCCCAAATACCCAGAAAGTTTCTCTTCTGGGGCATCTCATTAGATTATGTGCAGCATGCCTAAAACCACATGCATCATATTTGCACTGAAAGCAATATTCAGTTCTCCTTTTCCTCTTTGTTTCCACGATGTCAGTCAGTGACTTAATTTTGAAATTAAAAAAAAAAAACATTTATTGAGTACCATTTTTAGGACTAACTTTGTCACTACCAAGAGAGAGCAGAGGGCATCTATGCTCAGGGAGCTCCCAGTGTAGCAGTGGAACCAAGCATTAAAAACATAATTAGTAGCCCAATGGATGCTCTGGGAAACACTGTGTTAATTGCTGTTTTGGTTGCAGTGGTCAGCTACCTGACAAGAAGAAACTTAACGAAGGAAAGGCCTGTTTGTCCCATGTTTCAGGAGATTCGGTCCAGCGTGGTGGGGGAGGCCTGGCAGCAGGACCAGGTCTGTGTGTGGCAGTGTGTGGCTGCTTGTTCACATCTCAGCGAGTCAGAAGGCAGAGTGGGAATGCCATAGCTCAGCTGGTTTTCTCCCTTTTCCTTTTTTATTGCTAGAGTGTTAAATTAACAAGTGGTTCCATTCCTATTTTAATGTGTCCTGCCAGCTCAGGAGTTCCAAACTGGTCATTTATAAATGCCACATGTCCCATCTGTGCATTTTTTTCAGCTCTACCTTCTAAAATTTGTATCTGTCTGCCTTTAGACAATGATTGTTCTCTCTAGCTCTGTTCTCTGGTGTGACCACTGTCTTCTCCATTCTCTGTTGTACACGTGGCAGCCTGGATTCTATGTACTATCAAACCAAAGAAATAATATCAAGATGTAATTTTGTTGAAAATAGACATTTTCTATGCCAACTTGGCTAGCAACTTCTCAGCTGATTGAATGCTGTAAACCCTTAGATTTGAATTTTTCCAATGTAAAAATGTCTTAGATTAAATCCAGTAATACTTCAAGTTTATTAATGTTTTGAGGTTTAAAATAAGTTTATGTCACTTATCTAACAAGGGCAAGGGCTATGTATTTAACATTATGCCAAATTCTAAAGGTATAATGACTCCCTGGGAAATAAGTAGGCCATTTGGGGAAGACATATGAACTTTTGAAGACTTCTAAAATATTCTGATTAGAGGTGTGCTGCAGGAGAACTGGCTAAAGTTACTCTGGCAGCTGCAGCCTCCAGATGTACCAAATCTGCGCTGTGTGTATGCATTTGAACTGAAGCTCTAAATTCCAATTCTGTTCACTCAACTACTCTGAAATCCTAGGCTGTTCTCAACAAGCCAGAACACTCACTGATTTACAAAGAATGAAATTTTCAACTTAGGACTGACATCATTTATTAGCCAGAACTGGGAATATTGGTAGACTATATGAGAAGAGGAAGGAAAAAAAATCACTTTAGAATTAAAATAGTTCTAAGGATCAAATTAAAATATTTGGTGCAAGATTACTTTTGTAAGAATAGAAGACACGACCTCAACCAAGGAAGTTAGTCCGGATGTGACGACACAGCTTATACTGTACTGAGTGATACTTAAGTGAACGCTAGGATGGACCTTGTACAATAATGGGATCAACTTCTCTCTGAGTCTCCTAATGGTAATATTATTGTCTTATGGTCACACTAAATATATCCTATTTCTCAGAAGTTTTTTTTGTCTGTTAGAAAATCAAAGTTTCTGACATTAGTTTCAAACAGCAATTTCAGATATTTCGGTCGCATCTTAGTATCACTAGCTCACATAATTTTCCAGTAAAACACGAGTACCCCAACTTAAATCACTTAGTTTTGACTCCTGTGCGTACAAGGAGGGATGCTTCTCCCTCTGGGCGTGTTCTTACTGGAATGACGTGTCTGCATCTCCTCTTGAACTTCTTGGGGTTGTGAGCCTGAGCCTTTGCCAGCTAAGGTATCTCTCCAGCCGTGAGATGCTTAAACATTAGCACATCATGATATTTTCCCACACCGCATTCAAATAAAATCTAAGTGGGTCATGACTGAAGTAGGTTACACAAACTAAGGGTCGTTTTCTTCTTATATTTACTAAAAAGAGAATACTCCAGTTCAAATTCTGTTGGTATGGCTAAAACCAACAATTTTTGAGAATAGTTTAAAATTTTTAAAGGTTTTTAAAAATATTTTATTTATTATTTTTATTTTATGTGTATGAATGTTATCTTGCATGTAAGTGAGTACACCCGTGTTGCACAATGCCCACGGAGGACAGAAGAGGCTGTCGGATCCCCTGGAACTGGAGTTACAGACAGTTGTTAGCTGCCAAGTGGGTGCTGGGATTCAAACCTGGGTCTTCTGCAAGAACAGTCTGTGTTCATAACCACTGAGCTATCTCTCCAGCCCCGAGACTAGTTTAAAATTTAAAAATATAATGGTCTTAGCCACTAGAAAAGAATTAATTTAGCTTCCCTGGTTGGAATGGATTCTATTTTTTCACATACAATTGTACTTACAATTTCATCCGCAGCAGCCTTGAAGACTGACTGGACCATGTTTCTGACAAGCATGAGTTTCAGAGAGTGCTCTAGCAAATTCCAGCTCTCGGTTCTCAACTGCTGCTAACACAGTAAACAAGTTGCTTCTGCTGCTTTCATAGTGCACCCAAATGCCAAATCTATTCTATTCAGCAGTTGCTTAGTGAATCTTTATTGAATTAACCCATACAAACCTCACATGTACTTATGGAAACACATTAATATGAGCCTTGGTCTCAAAAGTGTATTAGTAAGCCAAAGCACTTTCTAGCTAATGAAAAAAATATTGGATTGTTATATAATAAGTAGGAATTTTCCTATATTCTACTAGTGTATTTGGAAAAAGCCTATTTGCAATTTAAAAATAAAGTCATGTTTTAAAAATGTAATTCATCCTACAAATAATGAATTTGGCAATATAAATTTTCAGAAAATTGCTGGACAATTCTAATTTTGTTCTTCTTAACAGGGGTATTTAGAATTAGAAGCAGAAAAGGATAATTTTTCTCAGAGAACTTACACATCCAATCAATTCGAGTACCCTCTCCAGTCCGTATGGTATGTTCTAAGAGCTCTGCTCTGCCTGTGCAAGGCCTGTTACTCTACACACACATTACCATTTCGCAGGAAGGATCTCCGTGACTGTCCTCCATTCAGTGGGGGTAAGGTCTTCTTCTCCTGGCTGACAAATGTGTCCCATTTCACCTTGTCACAGCCACCGAGCTCCTTGACTTTCTGCAAACAACTTTCTAGGAACTCTATGGGGTCTTCAGGCTTAGAACACATCAATCCATTCAAAAGGCTCTGAGACACAAAAAAGCACAAATGAGATGCATTCGGACACTACCCTTGTGAAAATGTTATGTCTCATCTCTAAATGCCGCTTGCTCTCAGGCTTTTCATTCTTCAGTTTTTAAGTTGTTATATAAAGTAATGGACTTTACAGTGACACGTCATACCTGTTTGTGTATCGTATTTTCCTCATACTCACATCCCATTACCTCTGTCACCCCCATCCCACTGGTCCCTGTTCTTTACCCCCAGTGTTTCCCCCACTTTCATGTCATACATATGGATACATATGTTTAAATCTAGGTTCCACATAGGAGACAGAATAGTCAACGTTTGCCCTTTCCCCCACTGTCCTCTCGTATCTTTAGTCTCCTCCCTCCAACAAGGAGTCTCGCTTATACTTTCAAGCCATTTACTTATTTATTTAAGTGTATATTTTACATGAGAGAAAACCTGTGACATTTGTCTTTCAGAGCCTGGCTTATTTCACTTAACATGATGACCTCCAATTCCATCTACGTCCCATGTGTCTTCAAGAATGACTTAATTTTGTTCTTCTGTATAGCTGGTTAAAATTCCATTGTGTATGCTTACTACATTTTCTGTACCCATCTGTCCTAGTCATCTTCAGCTGTCAACCGCAGACCAGAGTCATCTGAGAGAGTCTCAATTGGGGGATTATCCAGATCAGACTGGCCTTTGATCATGTCTGAGAGATTGTTTCTGATGATTGATGTGGGTTGGTGCAGGCCACTGTGTGTGGAGCCATCCTTAGGCAGGAGGGTCTAGGATAAGAAAGCTAGCTAAGCAGGAGTGTGGGAAGGAGGGAGGGAGGGAGGGGGAGAGAGTGAGAGAGTGAGAACCAGAAAACAGAATTCCTCCAAGGTTTCTGCTTCACTTCCTGCTTGAGCTCCTGCCCTAATTTCCCCTGATGGATAGTTACTTCAAAGTATAAGTCAAATAAAGGATTTCCGCCCCAAGCAGCTTTTGGTTATCACCTAAGGTGATTTCCTTTCTCAGCTATTGTGACTAGTGTCACAATAAACAGGATATACAGGTATCTCTGAGATATTTGTAGATTCTTTGGGGCATCCAGGAGTGGTTTGGAGTCAAGTGGTAGTTCTAATTTTAGTGTTGTTGCTGTGTGAGGCAGGGAGTCCTACAGCCTAGGCTGGTCTCAAACTTGCCATTGAGGATGACCTTGAACTTCTGACCCTCTTGACTCCACCTCCCAAGTGCTAGGATTACAGGTATACAGCACCACATCCTGTTTATGCAGGGCCGGGGCTTGAACCTAGGGTCACAGGCATCTTAGCCAGCACGGTACCAACAGAGCTGTATCCTCAGTCTATTCTGAGGAAGTTTCGTCCCGTTTTCCATAGTGGCTACACTCAGACGCAATCCCACCAGCAGTGCATACAGGTCTTCCCAAGTCCCTCTGCACCCTCTACAGCACATGTTTAATTTCTTGGTTTAGCCATTCTGACTGGGGAGATGAAATCTCAGGGTGCTTGAGATTGGCATTTCCCTGATGATTAAGGATACTGATCACTTTTTTTTTTTTTTTTTTGCCAGTTCTTCTTTTGGGGACCGTCTGTTCAATTCCTTTGTCCATTTATTGATTGGATGATATGCTTTGTTGGTGTTTGAGCTTGATCATATATTTTACATATTAATCCCTTGTCAGGGTGATAGCTGACAAACATTTTCTCCACTCTGTAAGCTGTTTCTTCACTTTGCTTCCTTTGCTATGCAGAAACTTCGATTTTGTGTAATCCCATTTTTTATTCTTGCTAATATTTCTGGAGCTACTGGATTCTTTTCCAGAAAGCCCCTGCCTGTATCTTGAAATATCTTTTCTGTTTTCCTCTAGCAGTTTCCAAGTTTCAGATCTTACATTAAGTAAGTAAGGTCTTTGATCCATTTTGAATTGATTTTTGTACAAGGCAGAAGATAGAAATCCAGTTTCGCTCTACATGTGAACACCTAGTTTCCCAGTACCATTTGTTAAAGAGGCTGTCTATGCGCCAATGTTTGTTTTTAGCACTTTTGCCAAAAAATGGATAGCTGTAGCTTTATGAGTTTATTATGAGATCCTGTATTCAATTCCACTGGTCCACATGCCTGTCTCTGTGCCCTTCACCTGCTGTTTTTGCTGCTCTGGCTCTGTAGCATGATTTGAGACCTTGTATAATGATATCGCCAGTATTGTGCCTTCTGTTCTTGCATTTATTTTAAAGCACAATTTGGATCGGAACTGTGGTCTGATTTAGGAATTAAAATGATCCTTTAACTTCCTTACCAGTTAGCTTTCAGATCAGCATTCTCTGCCTTTTAAACAATTCAGGCAATCTTGTAGTTCAGTACAGAAGAGTTTGATCAAAGCAAGATCAAGTGCAGCATGGGAAAACGCCCCCAGCCATTATTCACTTATTTGTTTACATCTTTAAAGTCTTATCCCATCGTCAAAGTCTGTAAGCCTTAGTTCTGTTGTAAATGGGGGCAATGATCCCTATCTCACAGGGTTTAAAAATAATTTTAAATATATATTTCAGTAGTGCCTATTAAGTGCCTCGGTTATAATACATGCTCAACAAATGCTGGTTTTAGTTACTGCTATCATAATTATCACTAAGTCTCTCCTGAATACCTAGGTTGGCTTGTGGACCCTCTCTTTTGTGTTCCCATGGTACCCAGGATAAAACATCACATGCCATTTATACAGAAACATTAGTTTATGTGTCAGTCTCCTCTTCTAAACCATAAGATTTTCAGCAAAATAGAATAGGCTTCATGTAGTTTTCAGTCTGAGGCACCTGATACTTTCCGTGGTGCCTAGCAGGTACATATTAAGCTTTTATTAGGACCAAAAGATAGTCCCAATCTCAAGTCTGAGTGAGACTTAAAACGGAAGTCAGAGATTTAAAAAGTGCGATTTGATCTGCAATAAATCTCCATGATTACAGAGGAAAAGTATAATCCTGGTTTTTTGTTTTTGTTTTTTTAATTCATGGTACCTGATGTATCATCTGTAGTAGTTTCCAAAAATTTCTTAAGTTGAAATACCAATTCCTGGGAAGTAGATGATGTGAAAGTTATTTTCCATGGAAAATGTATGGACTATTATCACCTATATATTATTAATGTACAGATCATATACCGTTGGAAAGGTTGTCATATCTAAACATAGTATGTTCATTTTTAAATTTGTTTTGTAAAATTTTCCAAGAATGGCAGGCAATTTGTATTAGGTGCAAATGTTTTCTGAAATCTAAATAGAGTGACTGAGGCACACAGCTCCATCAGGTGAGTTCAATTGCTGAAGCAGAGAAACCAATTTCTGTGGTTGGTGCGGCATACACACACTGCAGGTTAGCTTGCCACACTCCTGTGACCCTCTGAGCCAGAACTAACTGCATCAGCACATAAGGACCGTATGTCTCACATGCATTCTCATATGTGTGCTCACTCACATGCACTGTCAGCCCTGTCCCTATTTTATTGGTCAGGAAATTATGTCTTAGAGATGTTGGTGCCTTATTCAAGCTTAGGTTCAGGATTCCAATCCCATTTCTGATGGCAAAACCCATATATTTTTCTCCATGCATCTTATAAAAATATGATATGGGATAAAAGAAAACACCAGATTCTCTGCACCCCATACATAAGCAAACCACTTAAAAACTAGACCTTTTACTTTTGCCTTTTCCTCATGCCTAAATTGTGTGTCTATGTGTAATGGAAGGTTTCCTGACTGTAAAATAGACTTTTCAAGCTCTCCCAAACAGAATGAATTCCCTAAAGAGCAATGATTTTTTTAAAGGGGTCAATGAGCTCCACTCCTTTGATCATTTAAGTCCTTTTTTCTAATAGCCAGTCTCCCTCTGGGACTGAAGATAACTAGTATATGTCAGTTTTTGAGTTAATGTTTTGAAACCGTGATTAATCTAATTGGAGTCTATAGAATTCAAACTAATTGACGTCTCCACTCTAAGGTACAAGATCAATACACACATTATAAGGTTGGGCAGAATTAGGGACACAATAAAACTAGCAGAAAAATTTAAAAAAACGATTTTAACTTAAAAGTGGACATATTTTCCAAATACGAACCTACTAGGTATCCTATTCCACATTTAACCTTCCCAGCATTCCACACAGGAAGAAACCTGAAGAGCTCCATCATATATCCAGGTGCTTGGTGATCTGCACATTCAGTCATCAGTTACTGACAACACTGGTACCTGATACCAACAACTGTTTAGGGGTTCCACAGCTATCTGGTTAAACTTCACGTAGCTAGACTGTTAAATTTGATGCGAAAATCGATTTGGGAAACCTCAAGTGTTTGGCTTCTGTTGTTTATGCCCATCACCCAGGGAGTCAGGTCTCCTTCCCTCTGCCCTGTGCACAGCAGGTTCATCTCACTCTGGATGGAACTACCTGCCACCACTTAATTTGCATACACAGCTTAGATTTTCACGGAACACCCAGGTCCTCCGTGGTTACCTCAAACCAAGGAAGAAAACAGTTCCCACATTATAAAGAAAAAAGACCTCAATCAAGCCATATTTTGCAATCAGGTGACCCCCTGACTGATGATTCTAACCATTCTTTTAGAAGTATAGAAATGGAGCTGATCTCAGTCTTAAAATTTGTAAAAAAATATAATGGTCTTCATCATCTTTTAGCTCTTCATTTCTTTATTTGTTTTGGAAAAACAAACAAAAAAATTCTCAAGACTTCCACACGCTTGAGGCCAGTCCTTATTCAAGGCCACCTGATGTAGTTTTGTTTTTTGTTCTGTGTATGTGTGTGTGTATTTTGGGGGTGGGTGCTGGTAACTGAACACAAGGCCTCACACATGCTAGTCAAGTGCTCTACCACTGAGCTACATCTCCAGACCACCACCTAGCTGTTTTCACGCTTGCAAAACAGGCTCAGTAGATCTGACTTCACATATCAGGCAAGAGTGAGCTCAGTGGGTTATTTACCTGGAAATCTTGACTCCAGATGACCCCAAAACAGTAGCTTTGGAAAGGGTGACAGAAAATGAAGATCTGTAACTACCGCAGCCAGAGTTAACGATAGCTTTGGGGGGTAAAATCTAGTGCAAAAATTATTTTCTCAAGTGATCTTGTACTTTC
Organism: Nannospalax galili; assembly: GCF_000622305.1. Classification (NCBI taxonomy): domain Eukaryota; kingdom Metazoa; phylum Chordata; class Mammalia; order Rodentia; family Spalacidae; genus Nannospalax; species Nannospalax galili. The sequence goes on from NW_008351693.1 coordinate 1,188,162, forward strand.
CTTTTAACAGAACAAATACCCCAAACAGGGAAAAGAACAACGTGGCCTTTAGTTTATTATATTAGTCTACCATTTCCTTTGAAATGGGAGGCCAGCTTTTTCAGGGACGTCCTAGGAAGCTTGGCTTGGTGCCATTCTTTTTTAAATTGTGTTTTGTTTTATAACCTAAGCCAGGGCACTTCAGATTTAGGCATATTTTAAAATGCTGGATGGAACGAAGGAAAGGAGCAGACGTCTGAGGGGGCTCTGTCCCTTCTTCAGCTCATCCCTCAAGCTTCCTTTCCCACATTCTTAGTGTTCCCGCATAGCCCCGCATCGCCCTCCCTTCCCCCCCGGTCCCGGGTAACGGTGATGCTGCCTCACCAGCGGAGGCCAGCAACCCGAGTCACACCTGTCTGGCCGCTCCAGTCTCTGTAGGTGGGCGGAGGACGCAGGCGGAAGGCTGCAGCCGGGGAGGCAAGCGGGGAGAACCTTTCAAGCACCCGGAAAACGTGCCCAGGAGTTCATTCACTGAAAAGCGCAAAGCTGCACCGACTCAGTGCCTGTCACCCAGGACGTAGCGCTGCACTCCATGGGCTGGGATTCTGGTTTTTATTTATACCTTCATCCCTCTTCTCCAAGCTGTTCCTGGGTAGGGCTGCTATGGCCCACCAACCCTTGGCGCCTGGGGCGACTAGGGCTCTGGACCCTCCAGTTTCCAACCCAGTCTCCATGTGGGCGACCGTTCACTCACCTGGCCTGACCCTCGCCCCTCGAGAGTGCTGCCGGGCCTCCGTGCGCTGCCCACCCTGGGTGCCCACCTGTGAGGGTGCGCTGGGGGCTGCCCACATGCAGAACCCAGTTTGAAGAGGGGAAACTTGAGCCGTGCATCTGAAGGAACCCGGGCAACCCCAGGGACAAGCGACGCGGGCTGGGGCGAGGGGACCGCCAGCTCTGTGAGCACCTTCACTTGAGCCCCGCGCGGGAAGGTGGAACCCGGCACAGACTCTCTGCGCCCGGGGATGCCGGCTCCGGATGCTCGGATGCTCGGGATGCTGGGCAGCCTCTGGCCGCCCCCCAGGCTCTTACCTCGAAAAGCTGAGGAATGTCCCTCCGGGCCAGGTACTCCTTGGCGTCGTTGGTGTTCATGGCTGTGCCGCGCGTGTCGTGGGACGCAGACGGGTTGGCTCCGGGACTGCGGGGCCCCGGGGCTGGGCAGGCGGGGCGCAGCGCTGGCTCCGAGGCGCGCAGGCCAGGGTGCCCCTCGGCGTGTCCCGGGCGCAGCTTCTCCCGGGCGGTGTAGTCCGCGCTCCCTCCACCCCCGCGTCCGCGCGGGTCCCCGAGCCCAGCTGCGCGCTCCGAGCAGCGGCGAGGCGGCTTCCCGGGCGCTAGGGGAGGGGCGCGGAGGAGGACAGCGCGCCGACGCCACCAGCCGCCGCCTCCAGCTCTGCGAGCTCGGCCCGCGCCTCCCGGAGCCCCGCCGTGCGGCGGCCGCCAGTCACGCCAAGCTCCGCGCCGCGGGGTGGGGGTGGGGGGGACGCGTGGGCCGCAGTCACACCCCTGCTGGCCGCACCCGCATGGGCGCTGGGCGGGACCCAGGGCCAGGACCAGACAACTGGAACCTGAGATATTTTCACTCCTCCAGATCCTTTCTGTACACACACACACACACACACACACACACACACGTATGCGCCCGAACTCCCGGGGGGGGGGGCTACCAAGTCAGAGAATTCACCGTTTATTCTTAAAGTTATTGATTTTCCAGTGGTTGACAGGGATCTAGGAGGGAGGGCAGAGGAAAGAGGACGCCTGGATCAGCATCCACCCACTTCAGGTCATTTAACATTTCAGTCCCTCAGCCCTGAAGGAAAGTTTTGCTAGCTGGTTTCACATTTTTTTCCTGCCGAAGTCACAAAGTCTTACTCATTTGAGTATACGGCCGGGGATCATTAGCAGAGAGATTAGTAACTAGACAAATAATTGTTTCCATGCAGAAGAGGAAGACTGCGACGGTGGAAATCCAGAGACCCTTTAAACTAGAACTTGGTTGGTGGGGTGCGGGGCATCAGATTGGACGAGCATGTGGTGGGGGGCCTAAAGGTCAGCAGAACCCCTCAGCAGAGGATGGTTAGTTGGGGAGGACTCTTGGGTGCCCAAGGGTTAATGCGCAATGAGCCTTGTATTGCAGATCGTGGTAAAGGTGTGTCCATCCTTCAGCACCGAGATGACTCATTTCCCACACCAAGATGTCTTTTCACTGCCTGTCTGAGAGATGCTCCATGGCTCTTGGGATTGCGATCTCTAACTGCATACAAGGCCCTTACACTGTGGGTGTGTGGGCGTGAAGGAAAGGCCACTCTTGCTGGCATCTGGGGTCTGGTGGAAGGCAGCATCTTAAATGCTCCCCAAACTCAGTGAATGCCTGTTTCAAATTCGCCTTTAGCCACCTATTCTTGGTTCTGTGTCTTGTCACACATCAACCGCTGCTCAAGCTTCAAGAAAACTGAAGCTTTGCCGCCAGGGAAGGAGCTCAAAACTTGATTAGCTAAGTTTTGTAAGGTAAATGAAGTTTGTGAGCACTTGTGAAGCCATGTGTCATAACCCTGTCGTAAGGTAGCCTTAAACAGGGCAGGCATTTCAGCTCGTGGGGATCTGTGTCCCCTGTGAGAACATGGCCCAATTTCCATTTCTTTAGCTTGTTTAAGAGCAGGCTGTGGAAGGAGTCACAGCTGCCTCTTCCCTTATGTGACCATGTTTGAGAAGTGCCAGTGGCTGATGGAACAGCAGAAGTGATGCACATGGAACGCAAGAGGGCATTCCTGTAGGACTTTCCAAGGTCATTCTTTCTAAACAAGAATTTGGCAGAACAGAGTATACAACCTCTGACCTCCTGGTTCTGTTTTTGTTTGTTTTTAAAGGGATGTATAGCGTCCGTCATCGAGCTCAGCAAGTGATAGCAACTTCATTGTAAAAAGAGCTTGGATAAGAAACACTGCATTGCACTAAATTGCCGCTGACATGGAAAAAGACGTAGCAAATGGAGATAGAGACTGACAGTCAATGCTTTGTGGTGTGTCCTAGGGAGGAGAGAGACGCGTGAGGGTTAAGATGCTCATTAAGTACTTTGGCAGAGTGTGGCCTCACAGGGATTGGACATATTCAAAAAGTACAGTGCTTAAAAGCTGGGCTGATGGTTTGGAAGTGAGGGCAGGACAAGAAACACTAAGTATGTCTCTGCTCCACGTGAGCTTCCCTGTCATGACTGGGATGAGGGTTTGAGAGTGGGTAGAGGAAGGGCTTGCAGCCCTTTGCACTTTGGAGATACACTCCTACAGACTCTAACAAACAGAGTAAGGCTTGCTCTGTGCCTGCTGTATTTCTTAAAAAATTAGCACATCATGACATTTTCCCACACTGTATTCAGATAGAATCTAAGTAGGTCACAACTAAGTTTAAATAAACTGAGATTTGCTTTTGCTCTACATTTAATACAAATGAAACTATCCCCATCCTCTTCAGGTTCTTTTGGTATAGTTAAACCGTTCTGTACGGGGCTGGAGAGGTGGCTCAGAGGTTAAGAGCACTGGCTGTTCTTCCAGAGGACCTGGGTTCAATTCTCAGCACCCACATGGTGGCTAGCAACCGTTCATAACTCCAGTTCCAGGGGATCCGAAGCTCTCTTCTGACCTCCTCGGGCATTGCACAACAAGGGTACATTTACACACATGCAGGCAATACACTCATACACATAAAATAAAAATAACAAATAAGGGCTGGAGTGATGGCTCAGCAGTTAAGAGTACTGACTGCTCTTGCAGAGGACCTGGGTTCGATTCCCAGCACCCACATGGTGGCTACGAACCATTCTTAACTCCAGTTCTAGGGGAATCCGAAGCCCTCTTTTGACCTCCATGGCAATGCACGACACGGGTGCACTCACATTACATGGAGGCAATACACTCACACACATAAAAATAATAAATAAAATATTTAAAAAATAATAAAATATTTTTAAAACTTTTGTACTACAATTTTTGAGAATGGTTAAACTTTTATGGATATAAGGTGCTTGGCAACCAGAGAAGGATTAATTAAAATGTCTCTTATGGTCACATTTTGGGAGACTATGCTAGCTTATGCTAGATATGACAATGCTAAGACAGACATGATCCCTTGGTGGCAAGGAACTTATGTTCTTTTGGAGAATGTGTAAGAGATGTGATGGGGGCCAGCAAGATAGCTCAGTGGGTAATGGTGCTTGCTGCCAAGGCTGGTGACCTGAGTTCATTCCCCCAGTCTCACATGATGGGTATAAGGAGACAACCAACGCCTGCAAGTTGGTGTCTGACCTCCACACATATGCTGTGGCACTGTGACATCTGTGTGAAACACCCACATCCACACAAATACATGCACATAAATATAATGTAATTAAAAGTTTAAGAAGTACAATGGAGAATAAGCGCATAAAATGGACAGATGAACAGCAAATGGAAAGATAGCCAGAGAGAAAGAGAAGAAAAAAGACCCAGTAAGAATGTGTCAGATAGTGGCGCATGTGATGTGAAAATCAGAACTAACTCTATTGACTTGAAGCAAGGAGGTGGCACCCACATCTGTCCTGTGGAAGGGGCAGAGGAAGTAGGACAGGGACAATCCCAAGATGATGACTGGGATTTCCGTGGGGCTAGGCGTCCTTGAGGAGGAAGGAGCTTTGGGAGGGATGATTCCCTGAGTCATCCCTGAGGAGCCTCTCTGCTAATACATGGACCATGTGTCAGCAAAGGGCCAAGCCTGCTGGGCCCTGTTCTTCGATTGCCTACCCACATAAAGGAGGCTTGAGGAGTTTATACAGGATAGCACTCCCGAATCCTAGACAGACACCTGGAGACAGCACTCACCCAGTCAGTTGCTCCTAGGAAGGATGTCCTGTCATCCATCATCTACCTATGGCCAGTTTGGCATGGAAGACCTTAGCAATAGGAAAAAATATTTCTCATAGAAGAAAGGGTTTGGCTGGTGGGGGGATAGGAGAGGATGGGGGTATGATCAAAGTGCCTTATATATGCATGTTTGAAACTGTGAAAGAATAAACACTTTAAAAATAGTAAAAGGATAGAAAAAAATCTACTGGTAACATTTAAAAAAATGTTTTTTCTCATGTTGTGGTGCCTCCCCTGAAGATGAGAGTGGAAAGCCACCAGCTGCAGGCACTGGTCTGGGTGACAGGAATGCTATGATGACAACTTTGGCCATAATACACGATAAAAATCTACTGAGTGTTCGTTATGAGTCAGGCATTGTGCTAAGCACTTTAAATAAAACTATACAGTATTACATATTTATGCATATGTCATTTAATTTCTAAAATAAGCTGTGAGATATATTATTCCCATCATGCAAATGAGCTGAAGCTCAGAGAGCCTAATTCCAGGTCATACTGATCGTAAGCATCCATTTGACTGTGGACTGGTGCCTCTAATCGTCACATCTCACCTTGCCTAGCACGCCAGCAGCTTTAATGCCTTTCAGGTTTACAAGTCTACAACTGTTTCTCTTTCTCTCTCTCTTTCTCTCATTCTCTCTATTTCTCTCTCTCACTTGCTCTCTATTTTTGTCTCTTTCTCTCTGTTCTGTCTCTCTGTCTCTCTCTGTTCTCTCTCTGACTCTCTGCCTCTGTTTCTCTATGTGTGTGTATACATGCATATGTATGTGGAGCTAGGGTTTGACATCAGGCCTTCCTTAGTCCAGTCCATCTTGTTTTTTGTCTCTCCCTGAACCTAGAGCTCATCCATTGGCTCAACTTACTAGTCAGTGAGCCCTGGGATCCTCCCGTCTCTGCCTCTACAACTCTGAGATTATAGGCTTGTGCCACCATGCCCAGCTTTTTTTTAAATGCATAGGTGCTGGGGTTTGAACTTGGGACCTCATGCTTGCATGGCAGGCACTTTACCCACTAACCCTTTCCCCAACCCCACTATCACTGGTTTTTAAGGGTCTTTCCAGCCTTCCTGTTTTTCAGCACATATTTGTTTTTTAAAAAATATTTTGATATTTTTATTTTCTGAATATGAGTGTTTTGCCTGCATGTGTGTAAGTGCACCCGTGTCATGCAATGCCTGCAGAGGTCAGAAGAGGGCATTGGATCCCCTGGAACTGGAGTTATGGATGGTTGTTAGCCACCACCTGGGTGCTGGGAATCGAACCCAGGACTCTTCAAGAGCAGCCAATGCTCTTAACCACTGAGCCACCTTTCCAGCCCTATGTTCCTTTTTTTTTTCACCCTACACAGGTCAGATGTTTAGATTCTGAATCTCAAAGACCACCAGGAATCTTGGGTTAGCATTTAAGAAATTGAGGCTCTCATAGTATCCGAAAGCAGTAGGAACATTTCCAACTAAAGTAATTTCTATCTAGTATTTTAAAAAGGCTGCAGTTCAGAGAAACTCTCCGTTGTCTTTTTGTTTATTGATTATTGGTGCATAGGGCATTTACTGATCCAACATTTATGCAATGGCCTGTGTTTCCAACCCATATTTGGAGCTAGAAATACAAAGAACAAGACCAGAAGGGTTTAGTATTTAGTAGAGAGACAGGAACTTGTGAATTAAATACCAACAAATGTTCTACTTCAACAATGTGATAGAAGCAGACACATGAAGGCGGGTTTATGATAGGGACACAAACGTGCACGACTCACATAAACATGTATATGATCTAAGAAGCATTTATCAGAAAGTTCTAAAAATAGATTTTTTCCTCCATCCTCAAGAACTGATTTGTATTTTAACTGCTTTTCTTCCACTTGAGACAGTTTTTCACAAACACTGTAGTCACTGTACTTAGGCGCATTTCCACGCTCCACGTCACTGTCTTTTTAAATGGCTTTGTGGTCCGTGGAGAGACTTTGGCACGCACAGCGTCACATCGCCTCCTATGGCTGTGCATTGCGGTTTACACGCACAGCGTCACATCGCCTCCTATGGCTGTGCATTGCGGTTTACACGCACAGCGTCACATCGCCTCCTATGGCTGTGCATTGCGGTTTACACGCACAGCGTCACATCGCCTCCTATGGCTGTGCATTGCGGTTTACACGCACAGCGTCACATCGCCTCCTATGGCTGTGCATTGCGGTTTACACGCACAGCGTCACATCGCCTCCTATGGCTGTGCATTGCGGTTTACACGCACAGCGTCACATCGCCTCCTATGGCTGTGCATTGCGGTTTACACGCACAGCGTCACATCGCCTCCTATGGCTGTGCATTGCGGTTTACACGCACAGCGTCACATCGCCTCCTATGGCTGTGCATTGCGGTTTACACGCACAGCGTCACATCGCCTCCTATGGCTGTGCATTGCGGTTTACACGCACAGCGTCACATCGCCTCCTATGGCTGTGCATTGCGGTTTACACGCACAGCGTCACATCGCCTCCTATGGCTGTGCATTGCGGTTTACACGCACAGCGTCACATCGCCTCCTATGGCTGTGCATTGCGGTTTACACGCACAGCGTCACATCGCCTCCTATGGCTGTGCATTGCGGTTTACACGCACAGCGTCACATCGCCTCCTATGGCTGTGCACTGCGGTTTACACGCACAGCGTCACATCCCCTCCTGTGGCTGTGCACTGCGGTTGCCTCTTCATGCTACTATAAGTCATTCTGGTCTAAACCGCACATCTTTTCACACTTTTAACTGTTCCTTAAAATAAATTTCCAAAAGGGGAATAGCTGGATAAAATGGAAAATGCATTTGTGGTTCTTGTTTCAATTTCCAGAAGTGTATGATCCGTTTATAGTATCGTATGTTGTATTTTGAGAGGAGGAGCGTTTTACTACACTTTCTCTGAGAAATTCTATTTTTATTCTTCATTTTTACCATAGTAGATATAAAATATTGTGCATCACAATCATTCCATCAGAACTCTGTTCCCGTCTCTGCTGCTACATCTTACTTCCATCCGGCTCCTAATGTAATTCCTCTTTTCCATAATTCTTCTCCACTGCTCTTCCAGGATCCTCCTTTTGTTTATGACTTTATTACAGTTCTATTCTATCAGCCATATACAACAGTTATTTCCCAAAGCGTGTCTTTAATGGGCCGCCAGCATGTTTTGGAGGAATTTATCTTTGTCTCGACCACAGTGCGTGGTGCAGTGTCCTACACTGAGGCTTAATGAGTGGAACGCTTTACCACCTCCTCTTTATTCACACAGTGTGAAGAAGGCGTTATTTCCCTATTTTGATAAGAAAGAAATGAAGTCGAATCTCAGATCACATGTAAACAGTGTATGCAAAAATTATTTCTATAGGGACTGGAGAGGTGGCTCAGTGGTTAAAAGCACTAGCTGCTCTTGCAGAGGACCTTGATTTGATTCCCAGCACCCACATGGCAGCTAACAACTGTCTGTAACTCCAGTTCCAAGGGATCTGACAGCCTCTTCTATCCTCCGCGGGCATTGCACAACATGGTGTACTTATACACATGCAGACAATGCACTTATACACATAAAATAAAAATAATAGAGCCAGGCGTGGTGGTGGATGCCTGTAGTCCCAGCACTTGGGAGGCAGAGGCAGGTGGATTTCTGTGAGTTCAAGGCCAGCCTGGTCTACATAATGAGTTCCAGGACAGCTGGGGCTACAGGGAGACCCTGTCTCAAAAAAAAAAAAAATAAATAGAATATTTTAAAAATTCCATATAGCTTTCAGGTCTACAAGTAAATGGCAAAAACACACAGCTTCTAAAGAACACAGAGGAATGAATGCCTGTTACCTAGGAGCAAAGTTATTCCACAGGTCATTAAAGGCATTAGAAATGCAAAGAAAAACTGAGTAATTGGACTACATGAGGGTAAGTACTTCTATTCTTCAAAAGATTCAATTAAGAAAATGAAAAGGCACCTGACTGAGCAGGAAAATCATTTTCAATACAAATATCCAGTAAAGGACTCAAATATATAAAGAACTTCTACAAATCAATAATAAGAAGGCAATTCAACACAAAACTGGACAAAAGAGTTAAGAAGTCACTTCACCAAAGATGTTGTCCTAGTCCAAATTCAATGACCATTAAGTAAATCAAAGTCAATAACTTTATTGGTGATAGGAAATGTGCTTGTTAGCTTTAATTGTCAACTCAACACAATCTAGAATCATCTGGAAAGAGAGTCTCGATGAGGGATGGTCTACATTGGGTTGGCCTGTTGCCAGTCTGTGGGGCATTGTCTTAAGTTAGTTAAAGTGGGAAGGAGCTGAAGAGATGGCTCAGTGGTTAAGAACACTGGTTGTTCTTGAAGAAGACCCAGGTTTGAATCTCAACACCCACATGGCAACTAGCAACTGTCCGTAACTCCAGTCCCAGGGCATCTGACAGCCTCTTCTGCATGCAGGCAATGCACTCACACACGTAAAATAAAAATAAAAATAAAGTTTAAAGTGGGAAGACCCAGGTAATGAGTAATACCATTTCCTATGTATTAGGTCTGGAACTGTATGAAGTGGAGAAATTGGGCTGAACTGAAGCAAGAAAGCTAGTAAGCATGTTCTCATGTGTGTCTCTGCTTTCGGGTGCGGGTGTGATGTGATGAGCCATTTGAAGTTCCTGTTTCAACTTTCCCATGATGGTGAACCCTAACCAGGATCTGTGAGCTGGAATAAATCCCTCCCTAAGGGATTCTCCCCTAAGTTGTTTCCTGGGGAGGTTGTTTTTGTTTTGGTCAAGGTATTTTATCACAGCATCAGAAAAGAAACTAAAGAAAATGCAAACTAATCACAATGCCACCATCACATACTCACTGGAGTGCTTAAATAAAGATGGCAATTATCAGTGGGACCACGGAGCAGTGACAGGTCACTGTTCTGCCAAGGAAAAGTAAATTTGTACAACCATTCTGAAAACTGTTAGTAAATAACTGTCAAAGCTGACCACATGCATAGATAACTCATCAAGTGGATGGTCTTGACCACACACATAGGTAAATTTATCAAGACAGTACTGGTCTACACACTGTCTAAAGCAGCCCAGACTGTACAAAGAGGACAAGTATTTTCCACCTGTACACCATACTTCCACAAAGAGTTACTCACTAAAAACAAAGGGTGATAATGTATAGTTTCCAAACCTAAGATCGTCCCATCCTTAAACCCCATGCCTTTTTCATTGCTCCTTGCTGTTTGTCCTGTAGTGAGCCGCTCTCCAAAGAAGTTGCAATCCACAGCCGTTTGCTTTGGTCTTTATTGCTGCGTTTGGGGTCACATTGTGGCTGCAAACATCATAGTACAGACAAGTCATAATTTGTTTGCAGCTTGGTCTCTCTCACTGGGTCTGGGCTTCTCACAGGCAGAGACCAGGTCCTAGACGTCTTTGTATTTGTATGCCTTGGCCAATGACTGTCCTAAAATAGGCACACATGACTGGAGAATGAAATGTCTGTATGTATCTCTAAACTGCTTGAGACTCAAAGGAATTCAGAAAGGAAAAAGCAAACATTATAATATCTTTAAAAATAAGCATGTTGAAGCCTTTTCAAATTACCCTGGGATGCCTTGAATTAACCTCACTTATAATGATTTCAGATTTGTATCATGGGGGTATCTTTAGACATTGAGAAAATTTGGCTGTAGCAACGTCTTTGTGATGTCTAGAAATGCAGCAGTTTATAAATATACAGGTAACCCACGTTGAAAATAATGTAGGATGATTCATTCTGGCAACAGGTATTTCTTCAACATCTACTGCATACCAGGCACCAATGGTAGCAACAGACATAAATAAGATGCTCATCTGCATCTGGAGCATGTATCTACAAGGAAGAGATCATAAATAACAGGCATTAGACACAAATGCCCACAAGAAAAGAAAAGCAGAGGAGAGTAGGACGCAGAGAAGGCCAACCTGAATGTTTACTCGGCATTAAATAGGACCTCGATGAAGAATTTTGAGCCAACACTAATGTGACCTGGCTGACATTTTAAAAGGATCATCTGTCTGTTGGCTAAGAAAAGATAAGAGAGCCGGGCTGTGGTGGTGCTTGCCTTTAGCCTGCGAGATCAAGGCCAGCCTGGTCTTCATATCAGGGAGACCCTGTCTCAAAACAGACCAAAAAAAAAAAAAAAAAACAAAACAAACATGGACCACTGTGTTGGATGCAGAGGGAATGAGTTAGATCCCAGATTCACAGGCAGAGCCAGATAAATGGGATTTCCTGACAGGTATGGGAAGTGACAGAAAATAAGAATGACTTCATGGTCTGAGGATAAAAATGGAGACAGCTAACTGGCCTCAAACAGTTTGCTAACTTGCAAAGGTACACCCACAGCCAGGAGCTCTGTGCAACCCGGGAGAGTCATAAGGACACTTCATTTTATTTTATTTTGCACAGACTGTTTGAGCTCCAAAGTTGACAAGGTCAGCCTGCAGACTGAGAAAACACAAGAGGAATTTCTACTTACATACGGATGTGGTTGCAGACTGATATTTCAGAGGTCACTCTTCACCCCGTTGCATAACCATTTTATCTGCCATGGGGGAATCTATAATTCCATTAAAATAGTCATTTATTCATTTTTTTAGTGTTGGGGGCATGCCATATTTTGTTTGTGGACTCTGGAGGGACAGTTTGTGAGGGTCTGTTCTCGCCTTCCACCATGTGGGTCCCTGGAAGCAAACTCAAGTAGTCAGGCTTAGCCTTTACCCACTGAGCCATCTCATCAGCCCCAAATCTAGTCTTTATCAGTGAACTAGCCAACTTAGCTATAGACAAGCAAAATACTTAATATCTTAAATACTAAATACTAAATATCTTAAAGAAGCAAGCATGGATTTGGGCTCATGTGTTCAGAGATTTCAGTCCCTAGTTATTGACTTCTTTGATTTGTAAAATATTTTTATTAATTCTTTGAGAATTTCATACAATACATTTTGTTCATATTTACCCCCTTCCTCCCTAACTCCTCACTAACCCTCCAATTTCATGTTTAACGTCCTTCCCCCTCTCCTTTTAAAATAACCCATGGAGTCCAATTTGTGCTGCCCATATATGCCTGGGTGTAGGACAGAATCCCATCCACTAACTAGGGGCCACACTCTTAAAGAAAACTGACTCTCCCTTTCCCAGCAGCCATCAATTGCCAGTAGCTCTTCAGCTGCGGGTAAAACTTCATGATTACTTCCCCCTACATGATGGGATTTTGTCTGGCTTGATCTGTCCTGTCTCAACAGGACACATGGGAACTCACAGCAGTTGTGACAGCATGCACAAGATGGACACAAGATCAAGCCAGGCTCCTCTGATTTGGGGCCCGTGGTAAGGTCCAACAGCATATTGAGGAAGAGACTGTTCACCTTCTGGAGGACAGGAAGCAGGGAGAACAATAGAAAGGGCTAGAGACAAGACATTCCCAAGGACCCTCTCCTCCAGTGATCTCTTTCTCCAGCTAAGTCTCACCTCCTGGTATTTCCAGAACCTCCCAAAATGGCACCACTCTGCCTACGGAGGAGAGTCAAGGGCGTTGGATCCCCAGGAACTGGAGTTATGGACAGTTGTTAGCTGCCATGTGGGTGCTGGGAATAAAATTCAGGTCTTCTGCAAGAGCAGCCAGGGTTCTTAACTGCCATCTCTCCAGACCCAAAAGTTTTTGTGAGTCCTGTAGATCCCCAGGGAGGGGACCATGGGATAGATTTATTTATTTTTTTTAGTGTTTTCACAGAATCTAAATAACACATTTGAGTTTCTATTCTTTCTGTCAGTATTGATAAATAGCAATTCTGTAAGCCCAGAGGCCTGCAATTACTGCATCAGACATCTTTATGAGAAGTAGCACAGTCTTGAGTATTTACATTGTTTTATCTTTGTGTCTCTACCACACAGCTCATGCACAGTGTATTAGTAATGCATACATTAATCACCCTAGGATGAGCAAGATAGAATCTTTGCATCCAAGGAACAAAATATGTTGTTTCTCAACAGTCACAAGTCATTCACGTTGGTGTGCTAGAATTTTTTTTTAATTTAGCAGAATCTACCATCTGCTGCTGTTTTTATCTAGTCTGTTTAACCACATTTCTTCTGTTAATTGTCCTCCAATGCAGTTAACTTTCACACTGATTTTAACTAGGTGAAATCATAAAACTAACGCTCTAGTGGAACTATGCAAGCAATGATTAATTTAGAGCATTCTTCATGGTAAATCAACATGACTAATTATATAAAGGAGGGGAACTAACACTGAAATACTTGCCTAGTCACGCCATGTGTATAAATTTGAGTACCATTGTATCCATGGTCCAACACAGTACCTCCTACCTACCTATATTTAAATCGAATGTAGTCAAACTGGTTAAATTTAAGAATAATCATGATATTGGTTTCTTTAACAAGCCACATTTCAAGTGCTCAAGTGTCTAGTTCCTATCGTACTGAACACTGCATCACTGCACAGAGATCTACTGGGTTTAGTATAGACACAGATCACCAATGTCTTAGCATAGAGCTCTAGGCTCTCTGTAATTACATTCTAGTTTACCTTTCTAAATATACCATTCACTACACCACTTACACACAAGCTATACACCTTGGATTTTTTGTTTGTTTTGGGGCTTCAAATTGATTCTTTCAGCTTACAATCCATTTCCTCTCAATGAAATATTCCTGAACCATCAAGGCCCCATTTAAAGAAAATCTTCCCCATAAAAGCCATCTTTACTGAGCCCTAATGGATTTAAGTCATTTCTTTCTTTGTCCTCTCTTTGGTCTCTCGCCTGCCTTGTAGCAAATCTACGTGCCTTTTTTGAACATCTGCCCGGGCCTCAAGTGTGTCTGCATGGTTGGACCTCTAAACAGCTTGCTGTAGTGACATGTATATAACAGATACTCTACAATGATGATTTGAGGAATTTCAAACAATTAAAAAATTTTTTATGTGTAGGAGTGTATTGCTTGCATATATGTAAGTGCAGCATATCCGTGCAATGCCCATGGAGGCCAGAAGGCATCGGATTGCCTGGAACTGGAATTATGGACAATTGTTAGTCACCATATGGGTGCTGGGAACTGAACTCGGGTCCTCTGTAAAAGCAGCAAGTTCACTTAGTGGCTGAACCATTACTCCAGCCCCTCAAAAATTTTTAAATACTCATTTTGTCTTGAGAGCATCCACACTTCATTGGTAGGTATGCTTTGGACTTTTAAATTTGATTTCATCTATTATTTTTTAGTATTATAATTTTCAAACCTCACCAACATTGGCTAAGGGAAGAGGGGTAACTAATTACATTGTGTCACAGGCACAAGTTTCTCTTTTCCTGTTTGGAACTGGGACATTTGAATTGACTTTGCTATTCTCTCTCATGCCTGTAGCCAGTAAACAGAATGTAATTTAAATCAGCCAAGCAAATAGAAAGTGTCTGTTATCCCTGGTAATTGGTGCTAGGTATTTTTCCCTTCTAGCTGTGCCTGGCCGTTAGTTTTAGAGAATACGATCAACGAGACAGAAAAAGGTTGTCATGACCTGGTGTACCCTTACCCAGAAGACTTGCCCATTGCTATACTCCTTTGCTCAGAACAGAAGGAAGCCTTCCATCAATTAATCTATGTTCAGCACACGCTCCATGTGCATGCCCAGAAGTCATCCGTCCTCTCATATCTGGGGGACTTCTGATTGTTCCTTTTAAGAATGTTTTGAGCTGTGCTCCTCTCTACAAAACTCATATTTATAACTTTCAGAAATTAGCAGGGTTGTTTGTGAGGGTCATTTAATACTAATAAAATGTTGGAATCACCATTGTGAAAGAAGAGGAAGTTTTGCATCACATTTTTGATACTCTTAGCAAGCAAGAAACCACTTTTATTTATTTTAGCTTTTTTTTTTTTTTAAAGCAGGGTCCCCCGTAGTCCCAGCTGGCCTGAAACTTACTATGTAGACCAGGCTGTCCTTTATCTCACAAAGATCTGCCTGCCTCTGCCTCTGGAGTGTTGAGATTAAAGGTGTCTGCCACCATGCCTGACCTTTATTCATTTATTTTTCAAAACTTTTTTATTTATTTTTATTTTATGTGTGTGAATGTTTTGCCTGCATATATATAAGTACACCACATGCATGCAATGTCTATAGAGGCCAGAAGAGGGAGTTGTATCCCCTGGAACTGGAGTTAGGGGTGGTTGTTAGCTGCCATGTGGGTGCTAGGAACCAAACCTGGGTCCTCTGCAAGAGCAGCCAGTGCTCTTAACCACTGAGCCATCTCTCCAGCCCTAGCAACCATTTTTTAAAGGTGTTTCCTAGTATGGCCCTGGTGGGTCTTGAGGACCATCCTTCTAACAGTTTTGGGCTTGACAGCTGTCATTCAAAGAGCCTGGTAAATAAAAGGTCCCTGATGCTCACACTGAAGACCAAGCAGTCAATAAACCCTGTTTGTATTTATTATGAACACCTTTCCACTCATCTGTCAGAGAACTGCACCAGTGGCCTTTGGGCTTGTTTTCAAGCTGAGTATCTTCATCCCTGGCTCTCCCCATGTCCCTGTTTTGACAGCGCAATGGAGTGCTGGGTCCACTCACTCCCTCACCTAATGTTTATTGATTATATGCTGTATGCCAAGAATGTGCTATGTTTTAAGCAAGCAGAGACACTAAATGAGGTAAAATGCTTATGATCTCCCCAGAAGAAATGCCTCCTAGACAAAAGACATGAATAGAGTAAGGGCATCACAGGGGAGTCGAAGAGCCAAAACTTAGAGTTACATGAACCAGTCTTGTCTCTTACCTAGAAATCTTCTGCCCATAAGAACCTTGAACCCCAGATTTCTCCTATAATTCTGGTATGTGAGAGGTAGAGGAAGAAGGATCAGGAGGTCAAGGTCATCCTTGGTTACACAGTGAGTTTGAGGCTATAATATAATAT
>NW_008351693.1:1204092-1271171 GCF_000622305.1 Nannospalax galili
AATAAAAACAAATTATAAGTATAAAATATAATTGAAAAACAAAAAGAATCTCTCACTGAGCCACTGTAAAGGGTTAACTGTAAGGGTCAAATTTAACCTAATTCTTTACCTCCAAGTTTTAGTTCATTGCCTCCTGAATTTCTTATTCTAAACTTCGATTTAAGATCCTGACTAGGATCTTAAATCCCATCCAAGTACTAACCAGGCCTGACCCTGCTTAGCTTCTGAGATCAGACAAGATTGACTGTAGAGGTTTAGGATAGAATCATTTTCCTGCAAAGAGTCTCTGTGTTTCCCCCACCAACCACCAAGGGACCTGCAAACTCCTGCTGCCATGCCTCCTCCCATGTGGACCCTTATCCCTCTGTGTAAGTGCACCATGTGCATGCAATACCTGTGGAGACCAGAAGAGGGCATACGATCCCTTGGAACCGGGATTACGGAGAGTTGTTGGCTGTCACATGGGTGCTGGAAACCAAACTCGAGTCCTCTGCAAGAGCAGTTACTGCTCTTAACCACTGAGCCACCTCTCTAGCCGTTCATTGTAATGTTTTAGACAGCAATAGCTAAAATAATAGTATTCTGTGACTTGATTCTCTCATTATATTAAGAACATATTTTCATAATTATGTGCTATCATTATTTTAGTGATTGGTTATATTTTATTTAAAAATGTAGCACAATTTGCCTTGTTAGTCATCTGCTGCAAACTTAGGTCATTTCCAGATGCTGTAACAAATAATATTATGATATTGATAGTATGTATATACACATTAAACAATGTATACTTAAAAAAAAAAAAAGCGCTCCTGATCCTGGGGCTCTTTCTGAGGGTCTGGGTTTGGTTCCCTGTCCCCATCGGGCAGCAAACAACCATTCATAACACTGGTTCTAGAGGATCTAATGCCCTCTTCTGGCCTCTGAAGGCATTGTACACATATGGTACGCTACATACATTTAGGAAAACACTCATACACATAAAATAAATACATTTAAAAATTTTTTATTATTTTTATTTTATGTGTATGAGTATATTGCCTGCATGTAGTTAAGTGCACCTGTGCTATGCAATGTCCGTGGAAGTCAGAAGAGGCTGTCAGATCCCCTGGGACTGGAGTCACAGCCAGTTGTTGGCTGCCATGTGGGTGCTGGGATTCAAACCCAGGTCTTCTGCAAGAACAACTGGTGTTTTTAACCACTGGGCCATCTCTCCAGCCCCTAAAATAAAAATAAATAAAATTTTAAATATTATATTTTTTATGAAAAAAGGTACATTGAGTTCTGGAATGAGAATAAATATCTGTGTTGAAAGCATTACAACTGTAATGATGGTTTTCCATTTGAACTTGAGGAAGATATTACAGCACAATTTTAACTCTGAAATGAAAGGAAATTAATAAAGTGCGGAGAAGGGATGGTTGGCCCCATTAGTCAGCTTCTCATCACTGTGACAAAATGCCTGACAGAAACGACTTCAGGAAGAAAGGATTGAACTTGACTCAGTTTCAGAGGGTTGTTTGGGCCTGGGGACTTGGACAAAACAGAAGGGCAGGGGAGCATGTGGCAGGGGCTGTTCACTTCCTGCCAGTTGGGAAGCAGAGAGGGTGTACAGGAAGAGGCCAGGACATGGCATAGGCCCCAAGACACACCTCACATAACCTGCTTCCTGTACAGGCCTCTCATTCTTTCACCACCCCCCAATTATGTAACAGTATTATAAGGCTATTAAGGGATTAATCCATTGATTGCATCAAAGCTCTCAGGATCTAATTGTCTCTGGCAACACCATCACAAACACACTCAGGGGTGAGCCATGCTTAGTTGTACTAAGCTCTCTCTCTCTCTCTCTCTCTCTTGCTCACTCTCGCTCTCTCTCTCTCCCTTCTCATATGAATGTGTTCCTCTGTATTAGTTATTTTTTTGTTACTGTGATAAAACGCCATGACCAAGGGAACTTATAGGAAAAGGAATTTATTTGAGCTTATGTTTCCAGGTTCCAGAGGGATTAGAGTCCATCATGGTGGGGAGGCATGGTGAGATGGCCAGAGCAGGAACAGAAAACACATCTTTAAGGAGGAACAGGAAGCAGAGAATTACAGGAAATCCCACAAGGCTTAAGAACTTTCAGTCCCCACCCCCAGTGATGCACTTCCTCCAGCAGGGTCACACCTCTTAAAACCTCCCAAAACAGCACCACCAGCTGGGGACAAATTGTCCAAATACTTGGAGACTATGTGGGACATTCTCATTCAAACCACCGCATCCTCTGTGTGAATGTGTATGGTGAATACATACGTGTGTGCAGCTGCCTGTACGTGTGTATGAGGCCAGAGGTCCGGTTGTTTTTCAGGTATCACCCACCTTGTGTCCTTTCTGTTTTCTGTTTTTGTTGTTGTTTGTGAGACAGGGTCTCTCACCACCCTGGAACTGGCCGAGTAGGCTGGGCTGACTTGTCAGCTTGCCTTCAGGATCTGCCTCCCCAGGGTTGGGTTTACAAGCACTCGCCAAGATGCCAATGCTCAGCTTTTTACATAGGTGCCAGGGATCAAATTGGGGTCATCCTGCATGCATGACAAGCACTTTTTACTGACTGAGCTGTCTCCTCAGCCCAAGGTATTTCAAGGTGACAATCCTAACCATCACACTGCCTTCCCCATATACAATCCTCAGTATGTATTTGCTACTTACACTTAAGCACACCCACTTTCTTCTCATTCAGGAAGCTGGGTTATATGTCTTAAAGTAAACTAAAATGGGTAGCAATGAACTGGATATCAAAACAAGCTGCTTTAAGTCTTTATGCAAACTCAAAGTGGCCATTTTCAATCCTGGGTTGTCTTGGTTCTTGGTAAGCAACGGTTTGTTTGCTTATTTTTCATTGAACCATCTTTCAAAACAATTAAGTACTTGAAAAGATGTGAATTTTTAGAGCTCCAACATGCTTTAATTATTGAAGAAAGAATGGATTTCTCTGGAAATGTCATTTGCTTTGTATGCCATTAGACCACTCTCGCAATGACTATGTTAAATATTCATAATTGAGAAGGAGTACATCTCTGCAGTTTGGTACCCACGTAAAGTTTTCTTTCAAGTACTTTAAAAATGCATAATAAATTATTCATGATCAAAGTAACTTCATTTTTTTATGTTTGTGCAAATATTAATAAGGTGTGGAGCTCCAGTAAAGGTCCACATTCTCTGAGTAGATTTGATTTGATGGTAAACTATTTTTATTTTGTGTGTATGAATGTGCTGTCTACATGTTATAAGTGCATCCATGTCCTGCAATGCCTGTAGAAGACAGAAGAAAGAAAAAGGCATCGAATCCCCTGGAACTGGAGTTATGGATGGTTGTTAGCCACCATGTGGGTGCTGGGATTCAAACCCTAGTCTTCTGTAAGAGCAGCCAGTGCTTTTGATTACTGAGCCATTTCTCCAGCCTCTGATGGTGAACTCTTAACACTTTCATAGCAGTGGCAAATGACCAGGCATGGACCAGAAGGTGAACCCAACCAGCAGATGGCTCTTTACAGTTTGATGTGTCCACTGACACCACCAATTGTATGCTTTTTCATAGATGCGGCCTCGATCTTCACGTCCCTCTTAATGTACACACCAGTTATGACATAGGCTATGAATGTGCATCTGAGCATATGCATACAGATGGCCCTAATGAGCTCTGGGAGCAAGCATGCCCTTTTAACACAGACTCACGATTGCGCCATCATACCCGGCACAGTGGAGTAATCGCAGCCTTTCTGTTGACTCTTAACATTACTCCTGCCTTGGTCACTACTAGCAGTTTTAAAACTTTTGGGGCTGGAAAAAGTATTCGACTCAGTGGTTAAGTCAACTGGCTGCTCTTGCAGAGGACCTAGGTTCAGTTCCTAGCACCCACATGTTGGCTAAAAACAGTCCATAACACCAAAGGATTCTATGCCCTCTTCTGGCCTCCGTGAGCATTGCATACAGGCTAAAACACCAATAACATAAAATACCTCCTCTTTTTTTGTTGAGACTATTAAAAAATTTAAGCTCTTGGCTTCTCTGTTTTTTAAATTTTTCAAATTTTCCTATCAAAAGATTTTCATGGGCTGGGTGTGGTGGATCTTAAATCCCAGCATTCGGGAGGCAGAGGCAGGCACATCTCTGTGAGACTGAGGCTAACCTGGTCTACACAGCAAGTTCCAAGACAGCTGAGGCTACAGGGGGACCCTGTTTCAAAAAAGACCAAATTTAAAAAAACGTATTTTTGTGTTAAATAGTTCTGATACATACATTTCCTGTGTTTGCTAAGACATGATGTTCTGGATTTCTAATTTATTTGATTTCTTCATTTTATCATCATTCTAAATTATTTAATTCTATACAGAGGATCTGTATCATCCATCTGACACACGGATAATAGCTTTCTGAGGGTCATCCCACTGTTAAAGTTCTCTATGAGACGTCTCCTGTTGAAAATTTTGGATCTCGATGCTGGAAGGGAACTGGTGATCTCATTCTAGAAAGTTGCTGCAGTTCCCACCGTGTGCAGTTCAGTAACTGCATCCTGACTTCATGTCCAGCCTATGGGGAGTTCCCAGCCAGGCACCCTTCTGTAAGAGAGGGCACAGATGTAAGTGGGTGGTTACAATGTGCGCCCTAGGGAGAGGGATTGCCTTTCTTCTTCCCATCGTATCCTCAGTGGCTAGGAGAACGGGCTCTGGTAAGAATCTTCAGAGTGGCTAAGAGCTAAGCCCCTTCTTCACCGTCCCTGACTGTCCATGACTGGAAGTTTGAACATGAGCAGAGGGGAGAGTAAATGTCTCTTTTTCAAGAAATTCCAGTCGACTGTCACATAACCTCTCCACTACAGCAGCACCACGTAGCAATAGCAGGAAGTTCCTGAAGACAGTAGGAAATCAACTCTACACATCATCACGGTGAAGATTCCACTAGACTCTTCAGAGAAGCAGGCAGGCTAGTGTCTTAAGTTATTATGAAAGCCATACGTTCACAGCTGACTTATATTCATTTCCTTTCATGCGATTTGAACTGTGAGTCATCTGTTCTGCTGAAATCGTGGACGTGTTGGTTTATTTTTAACTTACTATGAGAATAAAACAGAACAGAAATGCAATATGTGATGATCTGGGGAAAGCAGCGTGCAAGGAAGGGTTTGGGGAACTCTATCTAGGTCCTGTGTCTGGCAGGAGAGAGTGAAGGTGGCGTGGCCTCGCGGCCCATATTTCCCTGGGCTGCTTTACCATTCTAGCAAAAACGTTGTTTCCACAGTGAACTATTCCTTCTTGTAGTTGTTTCTTCCCATGTCTGCATCTCCTCCAGACCCTGTTTTATTTACCTCTATGGATCCCAAACCAAGCTCTGGTGGCTACATCATAGTAAAATAGGCTCATGTGTATTTTTAAAGTTCATTCACTCATTCATTAATTCATTTATTTAAGTTATTTATTGCATATATTAAGGTCAATATTTGTGCTAGGCATTTTTGATAATAGCAGAGAACAAAACTGCCTGATTTCAATGAGCTTCATTGTGTGTTTGGAGTGAGCAAAATCAGACTACGCCTTAAAAATCAAGGAAAAATTTCCACGTGTAAGGACTAGGGAGTCTTGACCAAATTGCTAATTACAAAATGTGGGCCAAATTACCTAACCCTCAATTTCCGTTTTCTTATTTATAATGTAAGAGATTTATAGGAACTGATGTCAAAGTCCCCCTTAGATGAAAGTCCGGGAGTCTAAGCAAAAGGCATCTGATTAAAATGATTCATTAAAAAATAATCCCAGTTTCAGTGATGTAAAAAGTGGCCATTTTATAAATTTTCAGATTCCCAGTGACCACAATGGGAACCACAGAAAATCAGTGTCTGTGCTAAACAAGGACAAAGACACAGCTCGGTGAGGACTTCAAATGAATAAATCTTGAGTCCTGATCTTGAGGCATCACTTTGGATAACTAGCAGGACAGTGTGAGGGTTTTTTTTTTTTTTTCTATCACTCCAGAAGTTTCTAAATAATGTAAAGGTTACAAGAGATCACATCTTAATGAGCATGAAATCACTAAATTCTCTAGTACTGAGTTTCTAAAGGGCCTTGGTCTTGGTAAGGGCCTCCTGGTTTCCTCCCTGGTGCAAAGGGCCAAGCTGAGCTAATGATCATTACCAAGTAAAGATATGGAAGGGCCACTGGGAGAGTAGAGTGCCTGGGGACCCATCTTCTCTCCCAAGGAGGGAAGAGGGGAGTGCAAATGCTTGCCTTCTTACAAATTCAGCTCTCTTGAGAGTCGCAGCCGGCACCTGTGACCCTATCAGCCTTATCTGAGTCTGTGAGATGGGAGGCCAGGCCCCCCAGGTTGACTGGGATTGCCACAGCACCGAGGGGACACCAAGTGGACATAACGAGTGCTAAATGGGGCCCTCCAACAGAGTAGACCCAGTCCCACAAGGCGTCACCAAGGACGAGAAGGTGGACTAAGAAGGTGGTTTGAGGCTTGAGTGCTTCCATTAGAGGGGTCCTGGCTCACATTCTGAGACAGTAGATCAGAAGCCAGAGCACTGATGATGACCCCAGAAAAGTAACAATTCTGACACCACCCAGATGGAGGTATTTGTGAAGCGGGTAGTGATGGCATCCAAGTTTGATAAGCAACCTTGGGCAGTCAGGGAAGGGAGCATTTGTCACTTTTTCCTGCCTGGGGTGAAGCTGAATTAGGAGGATGTCCGGCCCTGACCTGGGGTGAAGCTGAATTAGGAGGATGTCCGGCCCTGACCTGGGGTGAAGCTGAATTAGGAGGATGCCCGGCCCTGACCAAGCTGGTGGGCTGCTGACCATGAGTGATAGCAGCACAGATCCCAAGTTCTAGGTCAAACAGCAGCTAAGGGAAGCAAATCACCCAGAAGGCCAGAGGAAGCAGAGGCTGCCTGAGGATCCTGACTCCTTCCCATAATCTCACTCCCCGCACGCCCTCCCCTCTCACAGGAAGACTACGTAGAGAGAGACATTCTGAGATACCACACTTATCGAAGACAGATCTTCTTAAACCTTTTCTATTTGTGATTCCTTTTCATCTGGGAAATTTTTACATGGCCCCAATTATGTAGGTATATACAAACAAAAAATTTACTGATAATATTTTATTTTAAAATCTATTTTTAAAATTTTTATTTAAAATCATTCTGTAGGGCCTGGAGAGATGGTTCCGTGGTTAAGAACACTGGTTGTTCTTGCAGAAGACTCAGGTTCAAATCCCAGCACCCACATGGCAGCTAACAACTGTCTGTAACTCCAGTTCTGGGGGATCTGACGGCCTCTTCTGTCCTCCTTGGGCATTGCACAACATGGGTGCACTTACCTACATGCAAGCACTACACGCATACGCATAAAATAAAAATAAAAATTAAAAAAAATTCCTCAGTATATGTGTATTTTTCCATTTACTAAAGATGAAAGCAAATCTACACACTAATAAGACGAATGTATTCATTTAATTTATATGAAGAATTAAATCTTGGGTGATTATTTGATATAAAGCATCTTTAATGTTTTTTTCTGGGTTGATCAATACTTTGATTTTATAATTGTCAATGATGAGAATTCTACTTTGCATAAATATATAATAGAAAATAGCAGAAGTATGTTTAGGGGCATTTCAGAAAATTTCAGACATTCTGTCACAATCCCAAACCAAAAGTCATTGAATGATTTTGCTAGGGAACTTGTCAGTAATCCAAATGGAAAATTTAAATTCAAATATTCTAAGACAGTGAAGTCCAAAATTTGCTAACTTGATTTGTTTTCCATAATTAAACCATTATGTTTCTATTGAGCAGAACATCTTGTATGTCAGCAAAACCCCCACAGCTCATTTCACATTTCCCTGCATGACACGAGGACTTGCGTAGTGCCAAGTGCACGTGTTACATGTTCAGAAACCTACTGTTGTCAGAATTTTCACAGCCCCCTTATTCAGTTACATGACTGTATATGACACATGGATCTAAGCGACCAAGTACTACTCAAATGGGTATTTAAGTGAGTGTGTGATGTGGAGCTTTTTAAAAAAAAATATTTTATTATTTTTATTTTATTTTGCCTGCATGTATGTGAGTGCACCTGTGTCGTGCAGTGTTGTGGAGGTCACAAGAGGGCGTCAGATTCCCTTGGAACTGGAGTTAAGGACAGTTGTTAGCTGCCATGTGGGTGTTGGGATTTGAACCCAGGTCTTCTGCAAGAGCAGTCAGTGCTCTTAACCGCTGAGCCATCTCTCCAGCCCCATGATATGGAGCTTTAAGACACATTGGATGGAGTTAATTTTGTTCCTACTTACCAGTGAATGAGGGATTCACTTATTTGGTGCTACTAGATTTTCAAATCTGAATTTCTGACTTCCACATAAATATACCATTACTGAGGTGAACAAGTCATTGTATAACATCTTTGCTATAAAGATTAGCAATGATGCACATACAGTTCAGGGACCACGGGACCTCAGTCCTGACACACAGACGATGCTGAGCATTAGCAATTACCAATTGTGATTATTATATGGTGAGTGTTCCTTGCTTCCCCTAACAGAAAGTCTTAGTACTTGCTTTTCATTAATAAGGTCTTCACAAATATCTTAGTCATACCCAATTCTTCTATTTATCAAAAACCCCGTGGGAGTAAAAGTCTGCTTGTTGACATGACTTTGAAGTCTTCTAACTAAAAAAGTACCTTCTCAGTGAATCATAGGAAAAGAAAGAAGCACAAAATGTGAAAAGTAACTTTAGAACCTGATGAAATTCTTGAGACTTGTTTTCTAAACAATGAAAATGGAGGCCTGAAATTAGACTTAATCCTCAGAGGTAGCCACTACCTTATTTTTGGCTCCCAGTTCCTCTTTATCCAAGCTAGTAGGAATATTCTGTACTGAAACATAAAAATTACTTTAATTCCTGGGGCTGGAGAGATGGCTCAGAGATTAAGAACACTGGCTGTTCTTGTAGAAGACCCAGGTTTGAATCCCAGCACACAGATGGCAGCTAACAACTGTCCCTAACTCCAGTTCCAGGGGATCCGACAGCCTCTTCTGTCCTCTGTGGGTATTGCATGACACGGGTGCACTTACCTACATGCAGGCAATACACACGTACACATAACAATAATAAATGAAATATTTTTTAAAAATTAATTCCTTTTAAAGAGATAAGGAGGCAGCTGTTTAAAGGAAAAGGTATACAGAAACATGGACAATTTATGAAAATGGTCATAGATAGAAGTTATTCCAAAAATAGCATGATTTACTAGTTTTATAAATAAACAAGTAGGAAAGGGGATTGAGATTTTCTTTTCCTAGTTATTTTTTTTCATAGTATTTCTCCATACCATAACATAGAGTTTAAAAACCACAAGAGTGTCCTTAAGCATTCTAATTCAGGATGACGTAAGGTTTACAAACCCTACTGGAGCCATTGAGATGAAAATGGAAAAACAGCGACATAGTTGAGCTTCTGCTTTAAGACCTTCCTAGCCATGCTTCTGCGCTTTCCATGAGTTCAGTCACCCAAGGCCAAAGATAGTTTCAACACACTATACAGGGAATTCTGGAAATGAGCTCTGACCAATGTGATGACATCTTGCATGTCTCTGCTTCATCCGAGCCAAGGTGAGAACCACTCCTTTGTCCTGTGTGTCCGCTTTGTATAAGCTACCCACCCATTAACCACTTATTAGCCCTTTCAGTTTTCAGGCAGACACAGTATTTTCCAGCTTGTGTGCAAATGACCCTCATTTTGCTTAAAGAGGTCTCAGGGCACAAGGGTAGTCATCCTGACAATTTGAATGTGTCAAAGAAAAGCCTCAAGGAGCTTGTCTTACTAAGGAAAGAAAGACATTACGTGCTGGTGTAGCTAAGATCTGGAGCCAGTCATCGATGTTAATCACTTAGTGTGTCTAATTTAAAAATTAAGCTTCATTATGGTATGTCTGCATAGGAAGACACATGCTGGGGCTTTGACATGTATCCCTAGGGAATAGGTTTTTTTTAAAACAAATTTGTGGGGTTTTATTGAATTCGCTTAGTTCATGTCTCCATTATTAATTGTGTCTATACACACAATTCCAGGATTACTGTGGTTTTCTGCTCTGTGGCTACGATGACCCCTTGTTACATGTTACTGCTGCTCCAACTATGTTTCTGGAAACCCTGAGAACATCTGTGAGTTCAAATTCTCGGCCATCGTTTCATCCCCACTCATTGATAAGCTCCGAATACTTCCTACTTGAAGGTTCTCTCTCACCTGTGTTTGGAATGAAGGAGCTATGAATAAAAGAATACAAGGGTAGGAGAGATGCTCAGCAGTTAAGAGCACTGGCTGCTCTTGCAGAGGACCGGGTTTGAGTCCTAGCACCCACACAACAACTAAAAACTGTCTGTAACGCCAGTTCCAGGAGTTCTGATGTCCTTTGAACCTCCATGGGCTTTGCACAACATGGGTGCATTGACATACAAGCAGGCAATACGCTCATACAAATAAAATAAAAATAATAAAATATTTAAAAAGAAGACAAGCAAAAAAGTCAGATGGAGTCTGGCATCATTTATTGGTTCACATTGTCAACATATGAATCACAAGAAAGCCTAATATTCTACTTAGCAATGAACTTAGCGGTGGCAGAACTGCTTTCCTCTTTCCTCACGGACCATATCTTCTGTTATTCCTGTTGGTTCCTTGTCCTACCTGTGTACACGCCCTTTGTGACCTATCCAGTCTCGACGGGAGTGTGCACAGGTATATATATATCTCCTTAGCATTTCCAAATATAGACTCCTAGCCTATACCTTGACCCAAACTAAAGAAACTCTTATATACAATACTTACTTGATGATTCCACTTTAAAGTATATTTGCACCTCAGATTTAATATTCCAAAACCAAGTTGGTGATCACACTGTATCTGTGTCCCTGTGAAACCTTCCCTACTGCGATGGACACAATACTGTTTTCCCCTCCAAAACTCACAGTAGTGCTGAATCCACATTGTGAGGTATTGTATGGGTAGTAACTTAATTCAGCTATGGTGTTTAGAGGTGGAACTTTGGGAGGTGATTAGACTTATATAAAGTCATCAGAGAGGAGCATTCACTGTTATGGTTTTCTTTTAAGACGAAACAACAGACAGACACACAGACACACATACACACCCTGTCTCTTTCCATGTGATCTCTTGTGTTATCTAGAGACTTTTCCAGGAAGAAGGCCACCTACCAGCAAGCCGTGGCTCCTAAACCTTGGACTCTAGAATCATGAGCCGAAAACATCTTTATAACTTCACCAGTGTTTGGTATCAACTTATCAGCAATAGAAATACTGATCCGACGACCTCAGTTAACGATCATCAGTTTTAATTGCTTAAGTCAGAAATTTTAGGGCGCCTTTTGTTTTTGAGACTGGGTCTCTCTGTGTAGCCCTGGCTGGAACGCACTGTGTAGACCAGTCTGGCATGGAACCCACAGAGATCCACCAGCCTCTGCCACCCGAGTGCTGGGATCAAAGGTGTGTGCCACCGCGCCCCACCCTTGGAGCATCTTAACTCTTCATTTTCTCTCTCGCATCCTGTTGTCTGTAGCTTTAAAACATGTCTCCGGTGCTGTCATCCCATCCTGGCCCAAGGACTGCCATTTATGCACCTGCAGTAGTGCGGCAGCCTCCTGACAGGTCTGCCGGTTCAGCTCCCTGCTGCCCATTTGTTCTTTACCCAGCAGCTAGCACGGTCCTGCTGCAAACTGAGTGCAGTCATGTCAATCATTGCTCCTGACTTTCCAATGGCTTCCCTTCACCCTTAGATAAAAGCCGAAAATATTGCATAGTGGCCAAAAATATCCTAGTGCGATCTGCGTGCGCACATGAACTCACACGCGCGCGCACACACACACACACACACACACACACACACACACACGCGCGCGCACACACACAGACTCTCTGACCTCACGACTCCCTTCTCTCTGACCTCACGACTTCACCTCTTGCTATCGCGCTCCCCCTTGCCCTGTTCACTCTGCCTCCCTGTGATGCCCTGATCTTTTCTGGGGCTTTTCTTTGGCTGTTTCTTGTGCCTCTCCTCACACCCCACGTGCTCACTCTGACACTTCCTCACGCCTTTGCTCAGGGACCTCCTTCCAGTGCTGCGTCCCTGACAGCTTCATTAACTGAAAGCAGATGAAAATTCTCTTCTCTGACTGCCTCCAAGGCCCTCTGTTCTCTCTTATTTTTATGTATATTAATTATTACCACCTAACAAACCACATGACGCACACTCTATTGTTCACATATTCTATCTGATGTCTCTTAATCAAGAGCTAAGTCCCACGAATGAAGGGGTTTCTCCCTGCATATCCAGTGTTCTTATATAGTAGCATTCAGTGGATATTTGTGAAACGGTTGTCAGTGGGCAATTACTGAGGGTGTGTGTGTGTGTGTGTGTGTGTGTGTATGTGTGTATGTGTGTGTGTATTAATTAAAACCTCACCACAACTCCATAAGAAGCTTCACTTCACAGACAAGAAAATTAAATAAGAAGTGAATGAGTGCCTAGCCCAAGATCACCATGTTGTTAGACACTGTGACGGTGAATTTCCACACCAGGCTTTGAAGCTCCAGAGTCCAAGATGTTAGCTGCGTCACTTATTTGAATGTTTCACATACTCATTTGTTTATTTTTCATTAGGAAACAGTAATATGTTTTAGTAATGTGTGGCTGTATTTGTGAGGTAGTGTGGCATTTCAACACACTGTTCAGTAATCAGATCAGGTGATGGGCATGTCTGTTACCGGAACAAGGTTGGATAATTGTAAAGAAACGTGTACAATGGCTTTGTTTTGTACTTTTCCTCTTGGGGTTGTTAAATTAGAGGATCTCAGAGACTTGAGGATGCTTCTGATATCTTAGTACCAGTTCCAACTCAAACCCTAAATCAGGAAAATGAAGACTTGGAGTGGGACTGGATGCACAGTGCAGACTGTGCCCTCCTTGACACAGAGTAGTTCATTCCTTTGAGAATTTATTGTGCTTCTCTGGCTATTAATATTACACATAAAAGATGAGCAGCTCTAATCTCATTGTCTGGAAAGATATCTTTGAAAAGCAGTTTATCATCTTAAGGAAAAAAAGAAATGCTTATTTTGATAGGCTTAGTTCCTAGAAAATATTTATAGTTTTGACTAGGACTATAGGAAAGATATTCAATTACAAATCTTGGTTGTAAAAAAATAAGTTTAAAAACAGGTTATTTTTAAAGATTTTATTTTTATTTATGCATGTGTACGAACATGTGGTATGTATAGAGGTGCCTGCAGATACCAGAAGAGGGTGTGGGATAGCCTGGAACTGTAGTTACAGGAGGTCATAAGCTGCCTGATGTGGGTGCTGGGAACCAAACTTGGGTCTTCTTCAAGAGCGATAAGTGCTCTTTATTGCTTGATTTAACTCTCCAGCCTACCCCCAGTAGATTCTTTTAAAACTAATAATGTTGTTTGTCAATATATTTGCAACTGAGTTGAGAAATTTCCTTAAGATACGTATTTTTCTCCACATTTTACATTAACTTAATGCTTTCGGTTGTTACCAGTCATGATATATTTTGTGTCGTTTAGGGAATGGTTTTAGTTTTCCTGGCATAAAAATAGCCTTTAAGCCAACTAGATCATTAGCTCAACATAAATTTGTTATTCAGGGAAGATTATTCTTATGTCACACTAGGAAAAAGACCAAGAATTTCTACCATCACCATCCCATTTTCTCATCGCCTCACTCTTCTCTTGCACCTTTTCCGCCCCAGTCTAGCCTCCTGCTCCTGGCTCTGGGTTGCCCTGTGTGTTCTGAGGTTGCTCCCAAAAGATGAGTCTAAATAATCAGTAGAATCACTGCTTGTCTCTTTGTTTTATTTTAAACACAGGACTTGATACCCTGAATCTGACAGAAGAGGAAGTAGAACTTGTAGACACAGGAAAGGATTTTCTAAACAGGACCCAGATAGCATGGGTGTTAAGATATGACCAACAACTGACAAATGGGACCATATGAAACTGAAAGGCAAAGATACCATCATCAGAGTGAAGAGAAAGCCCACAGAATGCAAAAAAAAATCTTTACCAGTTATTATCTGACAGATTGTTAGTATCTAGAATATACAGAGAACTCAGAAAACTAAACATCAAGATCTAGCTACACCATGCTTGGGCACACACCCAGAGGATCCTATATCTACCTACAGAGACACCAGATGATGAACAGATAAGAAAAATGTACATCTGCATGATGGGCTATTAAGAAAAAAAAAGTGCAGGTAAAGGGATGAAACTGGAAATAACCGTCCTGAGTGAGGTGTCACGGACCCAGAAAGACGAACATCTCATGTTTTCTCTCATATGTGGATGTTAGTTTTGAAACATTAGATTTGCATATTTCATTTGGAACACCCCTAGAGGTTAAGAAACTAGTAAGGGGCCATGGGAGGTGGAGGGGGGTCTTTCAAAGGAAGGGGGAGAGGATGCAATGATATAAAGAGGGAAAGAGGAGTAACAGAGCAGGAGGGATTAAACAGGAGGAATGGTTGCTTAGGTAGAAGATGGAATAGAGGAGAGAGAACTAACACTAAAGGCCTTTTGAAAAACCTCATAGAATCCTATACTGTAGAAGCTCTCTAAAATATATACATGTACACACATAAAAAGAGGTTACATGGAGTTATTGTACAAGGAGGGAACCATACCCCAACTAGACACCTCATCCTAGAAAATAAAAACCCCAGTACCAGTAATGAGTTTCCTCTCTTTGAGTTGTTAGCTAGTGGGATCCCATTGACCCCAACTATTACAGGATATTGCCATAGCTCTTGGTTACCCTCCAGAACTTGACAGCGAGACCCTGTTGCTGAAGACAACACAGAGCTGAGTCATAGAACATGGAGAAATCAAGTGGGAACTGACTGCCAAGCTTCATCCCTGCTGACTAGCTTTCATAGTGCTGGGAGGTGCTATGCATGCTGCAGGAGGAGAAAAGTAATCATCAGTCTTACCCAGCTCTGAATCCTGTGAGTTACATTAATGACTGGCCTGGCAAGATATGCATATTAGTGTAATAGTATCATGAGTGTTGTGGGAGTAATCAACCGCCTTCTGATTGGATTGAAGGCCCACTGCAGAGAATGAACCCATACCTGGCATTGTCCTCAGGGCCAAGAACCTGTGGCTGGATTGGTCCTGGGTCCTAGGGGAGAAGCTGCTAATAATCATTCTTCAAAGTGATACAGTATTAAAATGACTCCTAATGACTTACTGCAATACCCATAGATTAGAGCATCTCTCAACCTTGATCCGAGAAGCTTCTTGCAGTAAAAGACAATTGTCAGAGTCCCATGATTGGTCAATGTGCAGAGAATAAGAGAATGCAGAGTGTTCAGCCCTAAATGAGTCATCGGTATCACATCCCTTCCCACAGGGCACAGAGTTCTTCACAGAAGAGGGGTTAGAAAGATTGTAAGAGTCAGAGGTGGTGGGTGACCACAAGGAAACCGTGTTTTCCAAACGCAGGGCAGCCGCACAGATGAGCTCAGAGCACAAGCATACACAGGACCTGCTCAAGCTGAAGTCAGACAAAATCCCAGCATGGAGCGCGGAGGTGGACAGGAAGTCCCATCTCTAACCAAGGAGCTGTTGGCATTTGATAGCTGCTGGGAGAGGAGGAGTCTGTCTTTAAGGGTGTGATCCTGGGTAGCTTGACCATGCTCCAGGCCTGGTATCACTTTCAAGAGAATTTGGGCAGTACAAAGTGGACTAGATAGGGGGAAAAAAGAGGACACAAAGGTGGATGGGAAGGGTTTGGGGTGGATCTTGGAGGAGTTGGGAAGGGGGAATGATCAAAATACATTGTATGAAACTTTCAAAGAATTAGTAAAAATTTGAAAAATAAATACAGAAGCCTATATAATCTTAATGTATGATTAATGACAATTGTTTCTAGTGCTGGGAACCAAACACAGGACATTGGGTTTGTTAGTCAAGCACTCTACCACTGAGCTAAATTCCCAACCCATTAGTCTTATTTTATGTAAATAAAATGAAGGTTCTGTCTTTTTGTTCTTTTTTAAAAAAATATTTTATTTATTATTTTTACTTTGTGTGTATGAGTGTATTGCCTGCATGTATGTGAGTGCACCTGTGTCGTGCAATGCTGCGGAGGTCAGAAGAGGGCTTTGGATTTCCCTGGAACTGGAGTTAAGGATGGTTCGTAGCTGCCATGTGGGTGCTGGGAATCGAACCCAGGTCCTCTGCAAGAGCAGTCAGTGCTCTTAACTGCTGAGCCCTCTCTTGAGCCCCTGTCTTTTTGTTCTTATATCACACAAAAATATCTGGATGAGATTCTATCACATTTGAACGGAATCCATTTTGGATGGTTTGGGGTTAAAGTGGGATTGCATAACAGATATAAAATTCCCAAAGGGAACTCCCAGGAGTCAGCCCTTTATACTGTGGGTATGGGTTTCTGGTGAAACTCTTTTAATGTGAGACGTTTTTTTGTTGTTCTCTTTCATTTTGTTTTCCCTAGGCTAAATAGCAGTGAGGTTTTGCTTATCTAATATAAATTAATTCAATTCATATCTCAAATGACCCTAGGAAGTTTGCTAATTCTACATAGATTCTTCTCCCTCCCCACATGACTGTTTCCAATCTACACAAAACATACAAGTGTTTCCTCTGAGCTGGGTACTGTATTAAGTGATAGACCTATAAAAATGTTCTTGAATTCAGAGGTCAGTTCAAATAGAGTCAGGGGGCTGAAGAGATGGCTCAGTGGTTAAGAGCACTGGCTGCTCTGGCAGAGTACCTGGGTCTGATTCCCAGCACCCACATAGCAGCTAACAACTGTCCGTAACTCCAGTTCCAGGGGACTTCAACGTCCTCTTCTGACCTCCACAGGCATTGCATGACATGGGTGCACTTACACATGCAGGCAATATACTCATACACATAAAATAAAAATAATAAATAAAAAATTAAAAAAACAGACAAAGTCAAATTCCCCTAGTGGTGTGGAGAATATGCTAGGTGTCTACTCTGAGGCTATTAACTTTGCAGGGAAGAAAACATAAAAGAAGGCATCCTTGGCTGTTATAGATTTTTCATTTAATGGTTCCCCCAGTCATATTCATTCATCCAACAAATACAAACAGCTTTCTTTTTCTTTAAAATAAATATCTTATTGATCATTCCCCACTCCCTCCCCTCCAACTCCTCCTATATCTCCCCATCATTTTTTTCTGATAACTTCGTGTACTCTTTAGTAGCCAAAACCCCATAAAAACAAACAGCTTTCTTATGAATAAGTTCTGCAACAGCAGATTCTACTAATCATTGATGAAAAATTTGGGGAAAATGCATCTATATCAACATGTGTAGAGTTTTTCTTGCCATTAGTCCCTAAACACAGTATAACAATTATCTTTATAGTATTTACATTATATCAGGAATTATAAATGATCTAATGGTAATTAAAATTATACAGGAAGATGTGCATAGGTTACATGCAAACATCACACCATTTTATATAAAGCACTTGAGTATCTGTAGATTTTGGCATCCCCAAGGAATCTTAGACTCAATCCCTTATGCACACCAAGGGACTGTCTGATTTGATTCAAATAACTGAGATAGGTTCTTGTTAGTCACTGTAAGGACTTTGATTTTCACTTTGGATGCCATGGAAGTGATTGCAGTGTTTTTGGCAAAAAGTCATCTGTCCTACATGTTAAGGTTCACTACAGCTACTGTATGGAAGCTGGGCATACTGCCCAGAGAGCAAGGACAAAGAAATAGCTTGGGTGGCTCTTTGAATAATCTTGAAAACACTTGGCGATGGTGTGGACCAAGATGTCGATAGTGGAGGTAATAAAAATCAGTTATGGTCAGGCTGTATTCTTAAGATATATTTGGTGATGGATTTGATACAAGAGATGAGTACTTTACAGATGGAGAGTTGGATTTAACAGGGTCAGGGTTTAGCCAAGTATCGCACTGTATCCTGCAGTATGATGGGCTAAAGCGACATTCAAGGCGCTAAGGTGATGTGAAGGAAAATGGAAAGGCACTAAAGGAAAGAGATGGTTGGATATTGTCAGAGGTCTTATATTGGGAGCAGAATTCTAATAAAAATAGGTGATGGTGGAAAGTTTGGATGTTGGAAATTTTTATCATGGTAGAATTGCAATTTCTGTTCATAACAAGGTGTAAGTCAGAGCACAGAAATGACTGGCTGGCAAGGTGATGGACATAACGTGACGGAGGAAGGCAGGCATAGAACTTAGAGGTTAGAATACAGGAAGGATCATCTACAGGAATTTGAGATCACCAAGAATCAAGCTGTCTGTCATGTTAAAATGAGTGCATGTGAGGCAGAATTGAGATCTGAGGAAGCTCACCACAAAACAAGGCAGTAGCATGTGAGAGTCAGAAGGGAGAGTCAAAGTTAGAGCTTCAGGAAAGAGGAAGGAAACGAGCTAGAGTAAGAAAGGACGACGCTCCCATGTCCTGCTTGACTTGCAGCTCCGGTAATTCAAGTGTAGAACAGTCACTATCCGAAGGAGAGGGGAGAGCTAGGCTTACAATGCAGTAAGAGAAGAGACTGTGGAAATGAGAGTTCACTGATGATGGACCACGAGTTTAGAGCGAGTGTCTCCATCCTCACTCCTGCCTAGGTGAGTAGAGGCTGAGGGCATGGTGACCTTATTCTAGAAGCCTCTTAAGTTATGGCATTCATTTTCCAGACTTTGGTAAATCATGAATTTGGATTAGCAGAACACACATTCCTTTGGATTTCTGTAGTGGAAATGTGTTTTCATTTTAAGGTTATCATACTTTGTCCATTGTAGGAAGTAGTTAGAACTATTACACATACGTATGTATGTATGCATGTATTATATGTCCTCTGTAATGGGCAAGTGTAGGGACTGATCAGAAACACAGAAGGGTCCCATTTGACAGACAATGACACTCTGAGGTGAGACTATTGGAGAAATAGTGGGGAACAGAGGCTTCTGAACTTTTCAGTAAGCCCCCAGTTTGGAAAGGAGTTAATGCTGAGAGAGAAGAGAGTTGAGGTTCTTGGAACCTTTTGGGGTTCAACATTGGTAAATTTCAGCCATTCTGCTGAGTGAAGAAGGCTCAAGGTCACAGACTATTTTTTACTTTCTTTCTGTTACTCCCTCCTCTGTGTACTGTTTCTTGTTGGGATACCCACGAAAGTTAGAGTCACACATCTCATGTTGACTAATCTGTCAGTACTTGGCACTAAAGTGACACGCTGTGCTCTCTTTTTCTTAGTAAGCATACTCCGACATTAATTCAGAGTGGCAAATGGACTTAGATTTTCTTCATGATGACTTAAAAAAATATTAGATTAAATCATCATTATGTCTCACTTTCCTCTCTCAGTTGGAATAATGTAATGGATTTTTAAAAGCATTTTCTTATTGGATGTTACATTTTGGGGTAAAAACTGATCTTCAGTCCAAGCAATTCCAAAAGCATTTTATTACCTCGTTTCTGGAAGATTTCATTTTCACCTTCTTAGAATAGAAATAAATGATATATGACTCACTTAAGCTGTATATATTATATTTACTGTCTTTCATAGCAGTCATTGAGAAAGCAATAATGGAAATCAATTAGACACAACAGAATACAGCTATTTTTCCCTTGGAATCCAGAACCTCATATATAAATGATTGAGACTATTATATGTTACCTAGGCACAATGTTTTAAAGATTTATTTATTTTTATTTTATGTGGATGAGTATTTTACCTGCATATATGTAAGGGCACCACGTGCATGCAATGCCTATGGAGGCCAGAAGAGGGTGTTAGATCCCAGGAATGGGAGCTATAGACAGTTATGAGCCGCAGTGTGGGTGGTGGGAACTGAGCCCCAGTCCTCTACAAGAGAGGCAAGTGCTAGAAACTGCTGAGCCATCTCTCCCACTCACTTAGGCACAAGTTCATCTTTAGATTTTAAAGCACATTTTGCACTTTGATTGGGCTGCATCAAAAGAAAAATATTGTGATAATTCAAAGACCAAAATGTGTTCATGTAGGTGTGAGGATGGAGCTTCGTTGGTAGAGTGCTTGCCTGGTGTGCATGAAGCCCTGGGCGTGATCCTCAGCACTGCATACACTGGCACTGATGTCACACACCTGTAATTAATTTTAGCACTTGGGAGGTGGAGGCAGGAAGATCAGAAATTCAAGGCTATCTTCAGCTACATAGTGAGTTTGGAGGCCAGCCTTGGCTATACTAGACCCTATCTCAAAATGAAAACAACACCCCCTCAAAAGTTTTAAAAACTGATATATGCAAATGATGGTAACTCTGTTTCCCCATAATTAAATTTAATTCGTTTCCACCTATGACAGAAAGCTCTATATTGTTGCTTAAGGTTACCCTGGGCAGATGGGGTGATGTCTCTGTCATTTAGGTTAAAGGGAGTACAGTTCAGAGTGTTTTCCTTTCTCCTCCTCTTCCCAGGGTAGCATGGCACTTGGGGTCAGGGGAGAGGCTGGAGGGGTCATCCATGACTGGCGGCATTGTGAGGCAGAGATTTCCGTGCTGGAATCTCCTGCTGCTCAGGTCACATTCACTAGTTCTACAGCTGTTTTTGGTTTGGAGGTCCATACTGGTACCTCCAGATGTGGTTTCTTTGAAGAACTAGAAGACCTTTGTATAATTTAATCTCTAGTTGTCATGCACGCGTGTGTGTGTGTGTGTGTGTGTGTGTGCGTGTGTGTGTGTATTTTCATCTTTTTTGTAATTTTGTCTCCCCCCCACCCCCAGAGCTGAGGATCAAATTAGATAAACACTCTACCACTGAGCTAACTCCTCAATCCCTAATTTCATCTCTAAAGTAAGGGAAGATTTGACCATTATCGCTTAACTTTCTTGGGCTATAAATATCTCAGAGCTGCCACTGGGCTCTCTGTTCCTCTCCCTCTCAGTGAGACCCAAGAACTTCCCATGAGATCTTTACTTGACTTTCAGAGCTCCAGATGTGAGGCAGACACAAATCTGCTCTGTAGAACCCAGCACGTGATGGTGGTCTATCACCCTTCTCCAAGACGGGCTTGCAGGGGGGTGACATGCTCTCCTAAGTCCCTGACATGGGCTGAGCTTTCTCTTTCCTCTCTTCAAAATCTCAGAGGATGGCAAGCAGGTTGTTGTTTTTCTGAAATAAATCTTAGGCCTCAATTCTTCTAAAGCTCAATCTTTTAAAACTCAAAAGCCTACTCGTTTTAAGAACCCACTCTGGAATCTAAAATATGAACATTGACTGTTTCTTCTCATAGCCTGCTGACCCTAAAGGCAAGGGATGCCTTGAGCCAGTAGAGGAGGCTGACCAGGAAGTCGGGGAGACGGGCCAAGGAAGAGTCTAGAAGGGGACTGGAGTCCTTGAAGCTTCTGCTCTGAGTTGACCATTTGCCCATTCCTCTCAGGAGTCTC
The DNA here is from genome assembly GCF_000622305.1 of Nannospalax galili. NCBI lineage: Eukaryota > Metazoa > Chordata > Mammalia > Rodentia > Spalacidae > Nannospalax > Nannospalax galili. The sequence continues at coordinate 1,225,629 of NW_008351693.1, forward strand.
TGAGAAAACCTATTCTAATTTTCTTTCTGATTTCTTTTATCGGTTTATTTTAATTTTCCTCCTTCCTCTCCAATTAGTTCATCTTTTCCATTCCTGCTTTTGTGCTAAACAGAGAAGTTTTAGTTTTGGCTTGTGACCTTTCTTCCTTTGTTAGCCTCTGTGCCTGTGAAATTCTGTGTCTTTCTATGTCTTCAGCTGACATACCTGTAGAAACAGCAGCTGCCTCTAATCCTGACCCCCCTCCCTTCATATGTGAAAGCCGTGAAGACATTTCTGCTCGGACCAAGCATCATCTCAAAGAGCCACAGACACTCTGTCTTGAATCCACTCTTTGAAACTAGCCCCGTGCTTTTCTTATTTCTGTTGAAGGTATTCCCATTTTTCTAGTCACTATATTCAAAATTCTTTACTTCACTCTCTGAATCCTGTGCTTTGTTTAGTAATATCTTGTGTTTGCAACCCTGTCTCCATCTTACCACGAAGTGTGGCAGCCTGTTTTCTGAGTTTCTCTCTCTGATAATTTCTTTAGCTTCGTGTCCTCTTGCCATCTCTGTCTCCCTTGATGTCTAGCTTACATTTAGCCTGACTCAGCTTACATTCAAGCCTAATTTTGCTTTACACTTTGGTTCTCAGATTTCATCCTGATTCTTGGCTAGGTGAACAGATTTCGACGTTCTGGCCTCCCTCTGACTCTTAGTGTCCTCTGGGTTTTGTTTCTCAGTCCTGTGACCTGAGTGATGAAGATTCTGTTTGCTAAGCCCTAGTCACTTGGCAGCTCTACCTAAGTGGGAAAGGACTTCAGACCAACTTGCCCCATTGCCTGCAGGCTTGGACATACTATCATAAGGCTAATGATAGTTGTGTTCTATCTCTTTCTCACCTTCTAGTCCTCAGGAATCCCTCACTGTCTACAGAATATTCAAATATATTGAGCCTGCATGGAAACATTCTGTCACTTCTAGCTTTCTGGATGAATGGCTAATGAGAGCCTAAAAGAATTACAGGCTAAAGAAATAGCTCCGTTGGCAAAGTGCTTGCTTCACAAGTACGAGGACCTAAGCTTGACCTCTAGCATCCATGTAAAAAGTGGGGCATAATAGTGTGTGTCTGGAATCCCAGGGCTGAGGAGGCAGAGGCAGGAGCTTGGGGCTTGCTGGCCAGCTAGTTTAGCTATATCGTGAGCTCAGGTTCAGCAAGCGACACTGTCTCAAAAATTAAAGTGAGGGAACTGGAGAGATGGCTCAGCAGTTAAGAGCACTGATTGCCCTTACAGAAGATCTGGGTTTGAATCTCAGCACCCACATGATGGCTGGCAACTATCCATAACTCCAGTTCCAGGGGATCCAATGCCCTCTTCTGGCCTCTACAGAAATTGCAAGACACAGGTGCACTTACATGCAGGTAATACATTCATACACAGAAAATAACAATAATAAAATATTTTTAATTCATTAATTAAGGTGTGAAGTGATTCAGGAGGACACCTGATGTTGACCTCTGGCCACCACACACACATCTATACAAGTGAATACACACATACACACATAGGTGCTTAGAACTCTCAGTCTACTCTATTTAAAAATATCTTCCAGCACTTCTTGCTTTTGGATCTGTCTTCTTAAGACAGCTGAAATACCCTACACCTGCTTGCACATTCACCCTTGGAAACACACCTTTGTTTTAAATTTTAAACAATTTCCTGAAGGCTTTCCACTGGCTAATTTATTCTTTCCCACTGAAAACATAAAACAATAATAGGAGGTAAAAAGCAATGGCTCGTTATAGTCACATAAATAGGACCATGAAACACTGTAGCATCCCCATAAATGAGTTGTCTACAAATAATTTTATTATTTGGTGCAGCAGTCATTTTGGGAAGGCCTTGAGATGTTTCCAGGGAAAGTAAAAAATGACTTTTAGTGTATAACAAAGGTTACAATGACCCTGAATCTCTAACTCTATCCCCTCCCTTCTGGCTCTCCTTTGCCTTGAGTCTGTTGGAAGTGTGGTTTGCCCTGGACTGTCTGTCTATGTGCCTTGCCATTCTTTCCTTGATTCCTTCAGCAGCCCATCCCTGGCACCCTCTTTCCTTCTCTACTGCTTTGCCTAAACCTGGTCTGCAGGTTCCTTGGGTGATTACCTACAGACTTCAACTTCAAGGACCAGCTTATGAGTCACAAGATTTGCTGTCTAACCTTTTATTTCACCCAGCAAGCTTAGCTGCAGGCATGCCTAACCCATCAGGCAGCCAAGGATGGCTGTGAATGCAACTAAACACAAAACTGTTCATTTTCTTAAAGCATTAATGAGATGGTTTTGTGATTTGTTTTTGTAACATGATTGTGCTTTTCTTTAGTGTAACCTTTGTAGATGACAGTATTGTATCATAGTGTCAAAAGGTTGGGCATGCCTGGTCAACATGCGTTTATAGCTTACAGGTTCTGTAGGTGACTCAAACTTTAAATGCCCCAAAGTGAATTCACTGTTAGCCCCCACAACCCACTTTTCTCCTTTTTCTGTCTTTGCCTCCTGCAGAGGAAACAGCATCTTCTCAGTCCCTCATTCTGAAATAGTCCTCCCCTGCTCCTTGGCTACGCCATCCCCTCAACTCCCATTCATTCCCTTCTTCAAACCCTTGCAAGTATCTCATTATACTTAAGAGTAATCTTAAAAAATTACCTTGGTGTTAAAAGCCCTACAAGCTGACCTCTACTTGATTCCCCAACCTCAGCTCACAGCACTCTTCTCTGCAGTTTTTAAAAGCCTTGCAATGTGAGGCTTATAAGGTCTCTCCTTGGCTTAGCTTAAAGATCACCTGTTACAGTCAGTCACAAGTTGCCTGAATGAGACAGCTTTCCCTTCTGCTACTTTCTACGGTTCATCATGACACTCTTTGTTTCTTAGTTCTTTCTGTTGAAGAGTGTTAGACTGTGTCACTTTGGGATAAGTGTTATCTGAGCCAACAGCACTTGAAAGAAACAGCAGCTGTAAGGGTTCTAAGGCTCCTCCTTTTTCTTCCTGAAGGCAAGACATAAAACTCCGACATGGAAGATAATTTCCCTGTGCTAGAAGAAAAGTAACATCCTGAATTTCTAATTTCATTTACTTATTTAGTGTATGTGTCCGGCTCATGCACATGCTACAGTGCAAGTGTGGAGGTCAGAGGACCACTTTAGTGGTCAGTTTTCTCCTTCCATCATGTGGATCCTAGGGATTGAACTCAGATCATCAAACTTGGCAGCACTGATCCATCTCACCAGCCTCTAAAACAATATTTTTATAATCAAGGATGGGAAGTCATGATTGTTAATCCTGATAGTCAACTTGATGGAATTTAGAGTCACCCAGGAGACAAGCCACTGGGCATGTCTGTGAGGATCTTTCCAGAGAAGTTCAACTACAGTGGGAAGACCTGTTCTGAATGTGGGCTGAAGTCCTGGATTGAATAAAAAGATAAAGTGAGTGGAACCTCACCATCCATTGATTCTAAGCTTTAGGTAAGATGCGACCCTCTTGCTCTTGCAGTTACATTTCTGTTTCCTACTACCATGATGGGCTGCACTTGAGCCGTGAGCCAAAAATAAACTCTTCCTTAAATTGCTGTTGTCAGGTATCTTTTCAGACCAACAAGTGAAGTAATTAGTATAGAAAATTAGTGCTGAGGAGAGAGGCTGTCACTGTGATAAACCTGACCAGGTGGATCTTATGACTCTGGATCTGGTTTGCAGGAGGCATGCGGAAGAGTTTGGGGATGCCAGCCAGAGAAGCCAGAGAATGCTGTTGGAAGGCCTTGATGTGCCATACTAGGGGGATCCAGAAGGCTAGAATGCATGTGAGACAGTGGTTTTGGAGGGGGCGGGACTCATTGGGAATTGTACTAGAGACCATTCATGATGTATTCTGGCAGAGAATCTGGCTGCTTCCTACCCATGTCCGGAGTATTGAGACTGATTTCAAAAGTAACGGACTAATTTGTTTGACAGAGGAAATTTCAAGACAGGAAAGCATTCAGGCTCAGTCACGGTGACTGCTCAGAGTTCTTACCCAGGTTTTCAGTGAGAGAAAGCAGTCGACAGAGCAAAAAGAGAAAAATCTGAAGCATAGTAAGAAAATGAACATGATCAAGGTTAGAGTTGCTGACAAGAGAAAGCGGCCATCATTTTAAGAGATTAATGTACTTAGAGTGAAACTTCACACTTATCGGGGATGATGAGAAAGGAGACTTGAGAGCACCTCACCCATGGGAGGCTCCAGCTTGTGAAAATCCAAATTGACTTACAAGGTGAGAGTGAGCAGAGATTGTGGCTGAAGGGCTCAGTGCCTGACAACAACCACCTGGGGAACTGTTGGCCAGGTCCAAGTGCCAGTGTAGCTGTGCTAGAAGAGGGGTGAGAACACCTCTAGCTGGCATTGGAACTTGGCAGCATCACACACGTGGTTTTGTAGGCATGCAAAATGCAAGCAGCATGGGGCTGCTGAGGCTTGCACCAAGGTTCCAGAAAGCTGCTGAGGCTGGACAATGTGTGCAGCAGGGTCAGATTCCCAGGAAGGAGGCCCCAAGAGGCCACCGTTGAAGCTAAGAATGTGGAACAGAGACTCCAGCATGTTGGAGGACTGTGGAGCATCTATAGAGAAGAGGTATAGGAATTCAGTGGAGCTGTCACGAGAGGCTATGCACAAGTGGAACTGTCATGACAGGCTGTGCATCCCACAGGTGGCAGAACCGAGAAACCAGGCCACCTGAGGTTGTTGGAGTCCAAATGATGCCACGAGGAGCCTCTGATACAGGATGTGGAGATCAGGATTTGGTGTTTGCCCTGCTTGCTTTCGGTCCTGCTTTGGTCCAGTCTTTCCTTGCTGTGTCTCTGTTCCATTCTTTTGGAATGGAAATGTTTGCGATGTGTCATTGTATATTGGAAGTATGTATCTTTTATTTTTTATTTTATAGGCACTCACAGTTAAAAGATTTTCTGAGTCTTAGGAAGAGATTCTGTACTTAACATGTTTGAGCAATTTGGGAATTAAACTGTTAAGACTTTGTGACTTTTAGGAAAGAATTAAATGTATTTTTACATTATGAACTGGTATGAGATTTTAGGGACCAGGAAAAGAAAGTTACAGTTTTAAAGAGATGTATTAGGATGTTAAGTTGACAAAGGGTGGACATAGGATCATTAATGATGCATGCCAAGTTGATGAGATTCCTAATGCCTGGAAGGATATTTTCTGAGAGTTTTAAGTGGGGAGGGAAGCAGGGGAAGCACTATTTAATGAGCGGGAGGCCTGAATGGAATGAAAAGTAGAAAGCAAGGGTAGCACCAGCACTCACCTCTCTCTGCTCCCTGACTGCAGACACAATGTGAGCGGCTGCCTCACTCTGGCTGCCATGCTTTTCCCATCATGAAGGATTGTACCCTTAAATGGTGAGCCAAGATAAACCCTTCTCTTAAGTTGCTTTTTGTAAGTTATTTTGTCACAGCAACGAGAAAAGCCATTGATAGAGGAAGTGAAGCACCCTTTGTGAAGCAAACTCCTATCGCTTAGTCTCTTTATCCAACCAACTCTAACTTAAGACCGTTGGCCTTGTCACATTTTCTCAATTTACTGCTCTTGGTCCAATTCCATATCTAAGAAACTGTATCTCATGGAGGTCTTCACTTTGAAATGAATTCCTGGGCTACATGAAAAATATTAAAGAAACTTACATGCCTTTTTCCCATTGACATAATGTTGGGAGCTAAATATTCAGAGCTGCCAGGTGCAGAGCTGTACCCCCCCTCTGCCCCGGGAACAGCCAACAGGATATTGGCAAAGCCTATCCTGGCTGACCCAGGGTCAAGGCACAGGCAGTTCTGCCCTGGAAGAGCAGCTAAGGGGCTTTTGGCAAGGCCTGTCCTAGCTGACCCGGAGCTGAGCCTGTACAGGTCATTCTCAGATACTCAGTCTCCAGGTGCATGTCTTTCCCTTCGTAGTTCTCCTTGGGTACTGCTTATACAAGTACATATGATAAATGAAACTGTTCCCAGGTACATGCCTTTGTCTTAGAAATTCTGTTTGGCTACTGCTGATGCAAGTCCATGTGATTAATGAAACTGTGATCATTGAGACTTCGTGGGTCAAAGGAACTTGTGGTTTTGTGCCATATTTTATAGTAGATTCTTTCCTGCTTTGAGGCAAGGTATAAAAACATTGTTATCCTGCAATAAAGCCCCTGTGCAGTCATCAGCCTGCAGGTCCTCCTGATCCAGCTGTGTCTGTGTCTGTGTCTGTGTCTGTGTCTGTGTCTGTGTCTGTGACTGTGTCTTTTTACCTTCATCCTCTACCCTTCCCACTCAGGCTTTAGGATCCCCCACAGCTGGACTGTGGCAACATAAAATTGTTTGTTCTCAGGCATCACCTTCTGTCTGCACAAAACCCTTGTTTGTCATTGTTGTAGCTGCGGATACCTGCCGTGTAATAGGAACTCAACACACCTTTGTTGCATTAGAAGATATCTCAGTAAATAAGCTCTTGAGTTTTAAAATGTCCCATGAATCCAACTTCTCGTTCCATTGTTCCCCAGTTGATATTCTCTATTCTTGCTGTTACTTGAGCAGCAGTGAAGGAGTGGTTTAATGTGTTAACTCGGGAGTAAGATGGCGTGGGTGTGAATTCTTCACTCAGCACTTACTTTAATAGCTCTAAGCAAATTGTTTAACTGCTGGATGCTTTACTTTTTACAACTGGGAAATAGAGCTAATAATGTATCTTCTTCATATAGCTATTGTAAGAATTAATACGTATCACTACATGACAAACAATTAGCACATACACATACTAACTTCATGTCTTAACCATTAGTACTTTTCCTATGTAAACTGTTTTCATGGTCTCTAAGCTATCTGTAGGTTTTTTTTATATTGTCTTCCTAAACAGTATACATTTCACTGTATATTTTGCTAGTTGAAAATCTCTGATAGATGTCCACCATCTGAGGATGCAGTTCAGCCCTGCAGCATGGGATATATGTTCTTCACAGCCCAGACCATTTCCTATCGCTCAGCCTAATGTTCCTATGTTCTAGTCGCTTGGGATTCTTAGCTTTCATCAAAATTTCACAGAATAAACTGTGGTGTGGTGGCACACGACTTTAATCTCAGCACTCAGGAGGCAGAGGCAGATGAATCATTATGAGATTGAGGCCAGCCTGATCTACATAGTGTGCTTCAGGTCAGCTGGGGCTACAGGGAGCTTCTGTCTCAACTCCCTCGACAAAAAAAAAGTTCATAGTAAGGGGGCTGGGAAGATGGCTCAGGGGGAAAAGTGTTTGCTGAGCAAGTATTTGAATCCTCAGCACCCACATAAAGCCACAGCCACCTCCTACTTTGGTGTCTGGGTAGAAGGGTGAGTGGGGTAGAGCAGTGGAGACAGGTGGATACTTGGGGCTCACTGGCCAGCAAGTATAAACTATCTCCACAAAAAGTTGGAGAACGATAGAGAAAGACATCTGACATAGACCTCTGACCTTTACATGGGCAGACAAGTACGCCACACACACACACACACACACACACACACACACACAGAGAGAGAGAGAGAGAGAGGAGAGAGAGAGCTCACACACAAAAGTCCACAGTATGACGTTTCCTGACTCAATACCTCTATCTAGAATGCCTCTTCCCCCTTCCAAACTTGAAAATTCTCATTCTTTTTCTCCATCCCTAAAGACATTGTTCCAAATCTGCCTTCTCAGTGAAGACTTCTTCCTAATAATAATTATAGCAGTTCTAAAAAATACAGTGACAGCAGCTATCTTTATTGAGCCCTTGCTATACGCTACATACTGGGCCAACCACTTTGTATTTATTACAGTGTTCAGCCTTCTTTAAAAACCCTATGAAGAGGGCTGATGTTAGTATTGATTATACAAAAGGAAAAATAAGGTTAGTGTTTTAGTTTGTTTCTTCATTGCTATGATAAAACACTCTGACCAATACCAACTTGGGGAGGAAAGGGTTTATTTGTCTTATGTATCCCAGGTCACAGTTCATCAGGGAGCCCAAGGTAGGAACTCAGGGCAGGAACCTGGAGGTAGGAGCTGGAGCACAGGCCATGGAGGAATGCTGCTTACTGGCTTACTCCCCTGGCCCCTCTGCGCAGCCTGCTTTCTTGTGCAACACAGGCCCACCTGCCCAGGGGTGGCACCACCCACAGTGGGCTGGGCCCTCCCACATTACTCATCAAGAAGATGCCCCTCAGACATGGCTATAGGCTAGTCCAATAGAGGCAATTCCCCAATTGAGGCTCCCTCAACCCAGGTGTGTCAAGTTGACACTAAAGCTATCCAGCACAGTTAGGATGGTTAACTGGGATGGGCAATTTCTCTGTACTCCAGCAGGACTCAGATATCCGTCCGTTACAACTCTATAACTCTGCGATGCAGTTGCTTATCTGAGCAGTGGCTCTCTGCCTCCACTCCTACAGAATGAGCAAGTGCAGCAAAGAGCTGCCCTGTTAGGCATACCGCGAACTGTAAGGCTGGCACATTGTGGTTAGTCAGAAATGGCTTTCCCTTGCCTGACTTGGGTTTTCACCGGTGTCCAAATTCAGTCTTTCTACTTATGTCTAACGTTTGCCTTGGATCCTTGAATCTTGTTTAAAGTTGCCGCGTCAACTTTTTTGAAATAAATGCTTCTAAGCTTCTTTTAAGGAAATGATGGAAAAAATAATGGCACACGGGATATTAGCTTTCTTGAACTCATCGGAAAAGTCAACTTTGATATGAAGTGGTGAAAAGCTCCAACTAGAAAATGAAACAAAGTGTCAAAAAATTTATATTCATTTTATGGTAATGATACAAAGCAAAGGGAGTTAATTTATTTTATTTGGATTAAATGGATTCTGAGGCCTCTACCCTAACGATGCCCTTAAGAACTAAAGTGATTTTCGTTTCCTATTATTTGAAACAATGAGGTTTCATCTCTAGAAATTTACTGACACAAAGTCCTTCATATCTTTCACTGATGGGTACTTCTGTATCCAACACAGCCTATTTTTTATTGGCACAGAAGCTTTTAAAACAATACATGAAAAGATTAGGCCTCTTCATCAGCACTGACAGATAAAACTAGAAATTCTATAAAAAATGTAGCTTTTGTGAAAATTTTAGGTTTTTTTTTTGCTACAATGTGCCTCTTCAGAGAGAGCTGTCAGACAATCTAAATTATAAGTTTATTTTGCCATTTCCATGGATACACGTATTACAAACATTAATTTGGGTTTTGGATTTTCCTGAAGTTGTAGGGAAAAATAACATTGAAAATACACTATTTCATTAACTCGACGAAGCTCAGAAAGGCGGGGAAATCAATTTTGTAGTATAGTCACAAACCAGACCACTACAATGATTTTTGTGCCCAGAAGGCTTCAGTGTGGTGTTCTATATGATAGCAAAAAGGCTAGGGATCTGCTGAAGATGGGGTGGGGCTTGGGATAGAATTGGGAATAAAATAAATATCAATAATTAACATTCATTAATCACTTATGTATCAGACACAGAGCTAAGAGCCTTAGCATGCATATGCATGTAATTTCCTTCTAACCCACCACGATGAACTAGGCACTTCTGCTAGCCTTATTTTGTACATGAACTTGCAGATCCTCTAAGGTGGCAGCTCGTACCAGAGTGGGGTGTTTGGTGATGCAGCTTCTTTTGAGTCATCCATGCTCCTGTAAGTAACTGCAGCAAATTCATTGGTTTGCCAACTTGGATTCTGGGGTACTCATTAGCTGGTTTGTGGTTGGTGCCCCATCTGAGATGCATATACATTTTGTTCATATTTTCCTACACAACACCAGTTGAGACCAAAACCCATAGAGTCTTGACCACAAGGGCTGCAGTTCTAATCTCCATGCCATAAAAGACTGGAGACCCATAAAGCTCTAGTAGATCTATATTAATCACTACTACTAATAAAAAGAAACTTATGGTGATTGTGTACAATTGTTGTATTCAACTTAACACATTCAACAGACCAGAAACTGATGGAAACAGTTCTGGTCAAGGTTGATCACTGATGATCTTGACGGTCTAGGAAGGAGGTCCACATTTTAGATATGTTGTTTAGTCAATAAGAAAAGTAAATGTACAAATAGGAAGGTCAAGACCTACACAGAGAATCGTAGATTTTGGTGACAGTGGAAAAGCCTGTATTGTCAAAACAAAATCTTTGCAACTATTAGTGTCAAAGTTTTAATGTCAAAATATTTAGAAAGGGTATTTATAGCTTCCACAACATTATGGGCATGAATGTTTTGGAAGTCTAACCTAAGTCTATCCAATTTCCCTAATCATAAATTATTTCATGTATTCAAGGAAATGCTGACTTGTAAGTGTGCAGGGAAATAGTGACATTTGGGTAAATTCAGAGTATTTAATGGGCAGATTCTTTAGGCTATGCATTTTTTATGTGCTAAAGAATGTCTTATTAGTTGATGAATCTGAAAGTGTTAGAGGTCTAGGTACTGATTATGTGCTTGGAGGTGGTCCATGCCCTCTAAGTCCTTCATGTTGGCCAACTGCCCCTATAAATTGTCCTTTGCAATTAAAATCCATTTATCTTGCTCTTTGTTAGTAGAGATGATAAAGAAATGTTTGTCAGGTATTAAAACAACACTTGTCATCCTATGGACATGCTCCAGCAGAGTGGTACATGTATTATAATTCACAAACATAAAGAAACAAGTCATGATCATGTTGGGGGTCATTCCTGGGGTTACTTGTGGTCTGTGGGTTTGGACAAATGTATACTGAAATGTTTACCATTGTAATATTATCCACAATTGTTTCACTCTCCTAAAACATCTCTGTGCATTGCCCGTTCATCCCTCCATATCTTCATATTCCCGCTCATCTTCTTACTGTTTCCATAGTTTTATCTTTTCTGGAATGTCATGCAGTTGGAGTCCTACAATTGACACTTTGCAGTTTGCCTTCTTTCACTTAGTAATATGCGTTGGAGGCTCTAGACATTCAAATAGGCAGGAAGCAACGTTTTCTTATAGTTTCCCTAATGACAGACAATGTGGAACATCTTTTCAGGTTTCACTGGCTGTTTGTTGTGCTTTGAATCTGAAATGTCCTCTACAGGCTCACAGTTTGGAGCTTATCCCCCAGCAGGTGGTGCTGTTTGGGGAAGCTGGCGAGCCTTTAGAAGGTGGGGCTCACCTAGCAGAAGTAGGCCACCAGGGGCAGGCCTCTGAAGGGTATACCCACCTCTGGTTCCATCCTGCTGCTTCTGCTTCCTGGACCCTGCTATATGAACAGCTGTGGCCTCATGCTCTGTGACATGGAGCTGCTCTGCCATGTCTTTCCTACTCTGATGGATAAAGACCTCTGAAACCACGAGCCAAAATAAACCCTTCTCCCCTTACTTGTTTCTGCTAGGTACTTTGATCACGGTGATGCAAAGGTATACACTCTATTGGCAGAGTATCATTTTCTTTTATTTGTTTACTTTTCTGGCAAAGCTTGGATTTGAGCCCATGGTCTTGTGCTTCCTAGATAAGTGATCAACCAGAGAGTGATGTCAACAGCCCCCGTTATTTTATTCTAAACTATTTTATTTATTATTTTTATTTTATGTGTATGAGTGTATTGCCTACACGTGTGTAAGTGCACCCATGTGGTGCAATACCCACGGAGGTCAAAAGAGGGCATCGGATCCCCTTGAACTGGAGCTATGAACGGCTGTTAGCCACCATGGGAGTGCTGGGAACCGAACCCTGGTCCTCTGTAAAAGCAGCCAGTGCTCTTAACCACTGAGCCATCTCTCCAGGCCCGAGCCCCCATTACTTTAAAATCATTTTATTTCTTCCTGTTGTCTTTAAAGAATTCCATGTATATTTTGGACAGTGACTTTTCTATCACATTTTTTTCAAATATTTTCTCCTACTTGTTAAGTCTAAGGTTTTCCATGGTTTTAAACTTACTCTTTTCTCATTAAGCACATTTCTTTGAAACATGTTCATTAATAGATTTGTTTAACAAGCATTTGACGTTTTCCAATACTTTTCCAGGTGAGAAGACTGTAAAGTGAAAGGAAGGGATTGTGAAATAGTGTTCCTATGAATTTAAAAAAATATGCTTGGCAGCTGAGGCTTGACACTCTGAGGGGCCAGGAAAGGCCATAGGTGAAAGTGCAGCTTCAGTTGCAGTGGAGACCCCAGGATTGAAGGGTCATGGAGAGAATCTGAGGCTTTGCACCCCAAGAGGTAAGAAGAGGCCATTAGTGAAGATGTAGCCTCAGTTTCAGTGGTGACCCCAGATTTTGGACATGCCAGGGCCATGGGATGACCACCAAGGGCAGTAGCAGGTGTGGAATGGAGCCAGCCTGGGTCTTTGAGACAAGCTGTGTCTGCTGTGGATGGCAGAGTCAGAGAGGTGGAGCTGCCAGAACCCTTTGGAGCCCAGAAGATCGTGAATGAATCCCAGACGTCCAGCCTTGAGCTACTTTGCTAGACTTTGGTTTTGCTTAGGTGTGCCCAATTCTTCTCTTTGAAATAAGACGGTACTTGTTTTGGATTCACAGGAGCCCCCAGTTAAGAAACTTCAAAAGAGACTATGGACTTTTAAGTGTTTGGATTTTTTTAAAGAACTGTGGGGATTTTAAGGTTATACTGTCTTATGTTGTGATATTAACATCATATCTTGAGGACAAGAATTGGAAAGGTATTGGCTTAATGGTGATGTGTCTGTGTGTTGAGTTGATAAGGGGTCAATTGTTATGGAGAGCTTTAGTGTCAACTTGACACACCTGGGTTGAGGGACCCTCAATTGGGGAATTGTCTCCATAGGACTGGCCTGTGGCCATGTCTGTGGGGCATCTTCTGATTGTTGAGTGATGTGGGAGGGACCAGCTCACTGTGGACGGTGCCACCCCTGGGCAGGTGGGCCTGTGTTGCATAAGAAAGCAGGCTGAGCAGGGGCCAGGGGAGCAAGCCAGTAAGCAGCATTCCTCCACAGCCTGTGCTCCAGCTCCTGCTTCCAGGTTCCTTCCCTGAATTCCTACCTTGGGCTCCCTGATGAACTGTGACCTGGGAGATGTAAGAAAAATAAACCATTTCCTCTCCCCCGCAAAAAATATGCTTGGCAAATTGAGCTGAATCTTGGACATGTATGCCTGGAGAGCCTTGTCACATGAGAAAGTTTATACAAGAACACTTGCTGGGGAGTTATCTCCAGAATGCCAGTAGTCCCCTAGTTTCTCAGGAGACACCTCTATCTCCCACGGCATATTATGGTGGTACTGTTACCCTGGTCATTATATTTTACTACATTGCTATAGTTCAGCCTCTTTATTATTATCCATTGTTCTGCAAACATTCAACTGTAGCTCTAATGTGTATGAGAATAAAAACAGAGCTGCCTGTGCTTTGGGCACTCGTGTGTGGATGAAGAAATGAGTCAAGAAAGAAAACCACACGTGGCTCCTGCTCTTTTTTTCATTCCGCGTAATCCATTCAGGTACCGTGGCCACTCTCCTGATGGCCACAGTGAGCAAGGTATTTGGTGGCTTTGACCCCAAAGAGATCAATATGTCTGCAAGAGAGAGTGTAACAAGCATTACAACAACCACTGAAGAGTGCTGTGGACACAGAGGAGTGCTGCCACTTGGGACCAGGCTACGTGGTCATTCACGATCACATTTAAAGTTCCTATCAATTCACGATGATGCAGATCTATTCAATAAACTGAGGATTTTTGATCAATGGAGGGTAACATGGAAAGAGTTGAAAAACAAATGGCCAAGTGGGGGCAAACGAGACCTAAAACCAACCAAGAAGAACCAGGTTGTGCTTATGGCAATTTAAGAATGATAATGGGGCCTAGAAGGACTGAGCCCTGCATTCTTCCACATTACTCGAAGCTCTGTGTGTGTGCGTGTGTGCCTGTGTGTATGTGTGTCTGTGTACATGTTGATGTGTGTATGTGTGCCTGTGCGTGGGTGTGCATGTGGAGGCCAGATCTTGATATTCAATGTCTTCTTCAGTCACACTCTACGTTATTTTTTCCTGAGCCAGGGTTTCTCACAGAACCTCAGTGAACTCACTGGAACTCACCAATTTCTCTTGACTGACTGACTGATTAGCAAGTCCCAGGAATCCACCTGCTTCTGCCTGCCCAGGGCTGGGATTATAGACATATGTGGCTGTGGCTGGCTTTTAACCCAGATACTGGGTATTGCACTTCATGCTTGTGGGGCAAGCACTTTAACAGCTTGGCCAACTCCCCAGTCACTACTTGAAGCCTTTCGTTTTATCATGGATCTTTATGGCTTCTTAACTAAAAAGAAATATCTGCAAGACGGCTCAGCACACCAAATCTGATGGTCTGAGTTCAAAGTCTGTAACCTACATGGTGGTAGGAGAGAACTGACTTCCACAAGTTGTCCTCTGACTTCCACATATGCTCCATGGCACATATGCATACATACCACACACACACACACACACACACACACACACACACATAAATAAATGAAAAACAAAATAAAAAATATTCAAAGAATCCAGACAATATTAAGTGAGAAATATTATACGTAGAATAATTTCACAAAAACTAGAAAAAACAAGCAAGCAACTTGCTTACATGTGTTAGTTTTATTTGCATGTGGAAGTGTGGGCAGACTATTCTCACATGTCCCCTTATTCTCTCAGACTATTCATTAATCATGTACTCTGGGCAGAGAATGTTCTAAGAACTTAGAACACAGTGGAGCAGAGACACACTTCATGCCCTTCTGGGACCACTATATATAACAGAGAAGGCAGATATTAAACAGATAGATAAATGGTTATTAATTATGCAATGGTAAGTTTAACAAAGGACAGGAATAGGACGACATCGCCATGTACCAGAGCAGCCTAAACTAGTCAGTGAATACTTTCCTAATGACGTTCAGCATGGAGCTAAAGGATAAAGAGGAATTTGCAGGGCAAAGACAGGAAATAAGAATTTCTCAAAGGGTATGTATAACCTTTTATCAGAAAATGGGCATTTTTAATCCCTTTTGAAGAAATAACTAGCATTTCTCTTCCCCTTTGTGCCTGGAATCAGAGGCTTCTTAGTGCTGGAAATTTCTACTCTCTGCTGGATTCGGGGAAATCCAGTTCAGTGATCAGACTTTTTTCCCTCACATTCTAGTACTTCAATCAAATGAAACATTTAAGATAACAAGTTTAGACTGCCAGGCAAAAAGTGTAAAACAAAATAATGGCTAAATGGTCTCCTTTCCTGCAGCTTATATTAGAAAACAATTGGATTTATGACCTTTTTGATAGTCTACAGAAAAGAGCTTGTGAAGTGATGTTGCCCTTGTGGGAAACTAGACCCTGTTCCTTTGCAGATTGAAGCTCTGTTTTAGTGAGATCAAAATTAAGGAACACAAATGAACAAAGGGAAAAACTGGTTTGAAATCCACATAAAATGTATCAGTAATGGAATTTTTCTCAAAGAAATTTCGTAAAGAAATAGGTCTCACCAGATGTTAAAAGGCAAGGACTCCAAATTTCTCCCCATTAGAATCTTGTGTTATATTTTCAGATTATTAATATTACATTAATTACATTTCTTTGAAGCATTTATTATTAATTTATTTACTGCGTATTTGCATTCAGCACTTTTTCTAGGTATAGGAATACAAGGTGAATAAGTCATTTGATGCTCTTGACATCAAAGAATTCAGTTGATACCATAGGCACCATAGTAGGAAATATATGCAGGGTGTTATGGGCATGAAAGAGAGCGTGCAACTTTTCTGGGATATTATCTTTGGAGAGGAAAGAAAGAAATTAATATCTGTGGTAAACATGCATTAATGAGTAATTTAAATTTTTAGAAATTTCTTCCTCTTCTTCCTCCTCCTCCTTCTCTTTTTCTTCCTCTTCTTCGTGTGTGTGTGTGTGTGTGTGTGTGTGTGTGTGTGTGTGTGCAGGTCTACACTTGCAGCATGTGCATGTGGATATCTGATGTCAACTTTTAAAGGTCAGTTATCTCCTTCCACAATGAGTTCCAGGGACCAAACTCAGGTTTGTACAACACGTTTTGCCTGCTGAGTCATCTCGCCAGCCATATTAATGATTTTGTAGTTATTGATTATCATCTCTAGGAAAACCAAAAAAAGAAAAACACCAAGACATATTAAGACTTGCTATGCCATGGAGAAATCACTAGATATTTGAGTACTGGATTAGTCTCCTATTACTGTATTAAGAAGCAACCACAATCGAGACAAGAGTGCTGGTCTCTAGTTCTGGAGGTTGAAAGCCCATAGTAGGATGGAAGAGCAGCACGCCTCCAGGAGGCTTCGGGAACTCCATTCCCTTGTATGTTCCTGCTTCTGAAGCTCTGCACGTTCCTTAATCCCTCGGCTCACGGCCCTTCACTCCAACCACGGCTTCAGTCTTCACTTCTCTAACCATCTTGCCTCAGCTTTAAAGACCCTAATGATCACATTGTGTTCCCCAGATAATCTACTCCAATCTCCTTCTGTCAAGATGCTGGAGTCAACCACACTTCAAAGTCTTTTTACCATGTAAGGTACAAGGTTTAGGGAGAAGGGCATAGCCATCTTCAGGGAGCATTCATTCTGCTTACTGTGATATTCCTATGGTGGTTTTCTATACACACACCAGTCCTCTGTCTCTCTCCAATAATCCAACATCCTCCTAAGATGGTCTTCCAGGATGATATAGTATAATTCAAATAAATATGAAACATTTCTGAGATTCTGAGTCTCCCACAGGATGTTTAATGAATAAAAATGTACGCATGGATTAAAAACCAATTAAGCAAAATCAACTGCGCTTGTAGGTATCCTCAACTGACAGAACTGAATTCTCTATAAATAAACTTCATATCAACAGAACAGGTAGCTTTTTGATTGACATGGGAGGGCCTTAGTAATCTTCAGACTGTTGAAGTGTTTGACATGACTCTATGTCCAGGTCATTATGGCATTTTAATAATGGCACAAGGTTTCAAAACATGAGACTTTGAAGGGCACTTGGTCCACTTTTGCATTACAGGTCAGTCTGAAGCTAATGAGAAGGTCATAATGGAATCCATTATGGCAGAACAACAAAGTATTGTTTAACAGCTCATTGAAGAGAGGGAAAAAGAGCATCTCAGGCTATTCCAAAATGTAATTCTGGTGATTCAATATCAAAAGCAGAATTAAGAAACGATACAGATGCACCAGATGAAAGCCTTTCTGTTTGAATTATTTTTTTCTATTTGTAATATATTGAATACATACAATTTCCTTTTATTGCATTTAATCCCACCAAAGAAATATCTTGTCTGTTAAATAAAAAAATGCTTCAATCAAGTACGTGGGGCTCTGATTGTCATAGCAAATAGACTTTCCTGTGCCAATTAAACTACCCAGTACAAAGCACATTGAAAAAAATCCCTCACAGGGGCCATGATTTAGCACTGATTAAATGTACTCTTTCCAATCCTGTTAATTTGTAACATTTATTGAGTAGTCACAAAAGTATTTGTCTTTCAAATTGCTCTGGGTATTTAACCCAGACTTTACCTGCTCCATTCCCGTGGTCCAGTGTTTGAAAGAATGGTAATACTGTGTATTCAGCTGTACAGGGCAGATATCCAAAAGATATCCAGTCCTCTGTTGACCTGGGTTCAATCCACAGAACACACATAAAAAAGCCAGGTGTGGTGGAATGCTTATGAACTCAGTGCTGGGAAGGCAGAGACAGGCAGATCTTTGGGTTTCACTGTCCAGCAAGCCTAGCTACAAAAGTGAGCCCCAGGGTGATGAGACGCTCTGTCTCAAAAAAACAAGGCAGAGGTGGACAGCTCCTGAGGAATGACACCTGAGGTGATCTTCTGGCCTCTGCACACATGTCCATACATGTGCACATGTACCCATACAGACATGCACTTACACACATAAATACACCTGCACACACATGAATATATGTACACACACACACACACACACACACACACACACACACAGAGGAATTGCCCTCTGTCACTTCCAAAATATAGCCCATTGCTCTGTTCCTTTGGCTGCACCTTATTTAAAATCCTTCTTGAGTCTCTCTGTTTTTCATTATCTCCATTCTTCACATTCTGGTCTAAGCTATGATAGCTTGGACAATAGCAATAACTTTCCAGATGCTCTTTCTGTATGTATTCTCCCCACTGGAGCTGGTATGATCTCCCATTCTGAAACCGTTTAGCTCCTAGAATACACATAGAACCCCTGCCCTGACCCCCAAGGCCCTGAGCTGAGGTGGGACCTGCTTAGGATGCAGCTTTAACTACCAGCACTTTGCTTTGTTCTCTCAACTTCAAGACCAATGCTGCTCTAGTAAGTTCCCCTGTTGAGTCACACTCCTTCCTACCTTCTAGTGTGTGCACAGGTTGTTACCGTTGTCCTGACAGCTCTTCCCTCCATCTTTGCCTCATTGGCTCATTCAAAGTATGGACTATCTTCAGAAATATAGTCTTACCTTCAAATTATGGGAGGTAATCAAGGGCTTTGGCAATAGTCTGTTATTTTGGGAGTCTCTTGGCTACCCTGACCAACAACTTGAAGGGAGGTGTCTCTTGCCTGGTACAGTGCTTTTTGTTATATAGCTTTCAGCTATACATATATGCACACACACACACACACACACACACACACACACACATATATATATATATATTAGTGGGCTAATATATACATATTACATGTATCATGTATTTTTCAGTAGGCCTTGAACTAATATATTTCCCTCTGGTTTTTCACACCATCTAGGAGTTACTTAACTCATTGTCACACACCCTATATAACCCTCCCTACTCCCTCCCTAGTGAAAGTCCCCCAGTCCCCCATTTCCCCTTTTATAACACCTATCTCCTGTGATCCCCCTATCTCAAGCTCCTTCTTCCCCATTCACCCCTATGCTTTATTTCTGTTTTCCTGGCTCCTGTGGTTACATCAGGATATATACTCACACCCAAGGATTTGGAGCTAAGATCCACAAATGAGAGAGAACATACATTGCTTTTTTTCTGAGTCTGTGTTACTTCATTTAGTATAACAGTTTTGAGTTCCATCCATTTACCTGCAAATTTCATAATTTCATTTTTCTCTAATGCTGAGCCACTGTGTAAATGTATCTCATTTTAATTATCCATTCATTAGTTAAGGGACATTTAGGTTCTTTTCGTTTCTTAGCTATTGTGAAAAGAGCAGCAACAAATATGGCTGAGCAAGGATCTCTGTAGTAGGATGAGTCCTTTGGATACATGCCAAGGAGTGGTATAACTGGATCACATGGTAGATTTATTTTTAGTCTCTTGGAGAGTTCTCCGTACTGATTTCCATAGTAGTCACATTAGTTTGCAATCCCACCAACAGTGGATGAGGGTTCCCTTTTCCTTGCATCCAGGCTGGCATTTGGTGTCTTTTGTTCTCTTGATCTTAGCCATTCTGACTGGGGGCAGATGAAATCTTAAAGTGGTTTTGATTTGCATTTCCCTAAGTACTAAGGATGCTGAACACTTTTTCAGATGTTTCTTAGCCATTTTTATTTCTTCTTTTGACAGCTCTCTGTTCATATTGATAGCCCATCTTTTAATTGGGTCATTTGTTTTCTTGCTTCTTTGTTTTCTTGAGTTCTTTGTATATTCTGGATATTAATCCTATGTCAGATGTATAGCTGGTGAAGATTTTCTTCCACTCTGTGGGCTTCTTCACTCAACCTGTTGCTTCCTTTTCTCTACAAATGCTTTTTAGTTTAGAGGTCCCATTTGTCAATTGTTGACCTTAATTCCTGGGCAAATAAATGATTTCAGAGCTGGAAAGTTCTTTCCTGTACCTGTATCTTGTAGGGTATTGCGTATGTTTTCTTCTAAAAGTGTCAGAGTTTTAGGCTTAACATTAAGGTCTTTGATCTATTTGGAGTTGACTTTTATACAGGATGATAGGTATGGGTCTATTTCCATTCTTCTGCATGTGGAGATCTGGTTTTGCCAGCACCATTTGTTGAAGATGCTGTCTTTCCTCCAGCCTATGTTCTTGGCACCTTTGTCAAATATCAGGTGGCTGTGATTTTGTGCACTTATGTTTGTGCCTTCGATTGTGTTCCATTGATTTACAAGTTTTTTTTTTCTGCTAATACCATGCCACTGTTTTTATGATTATACCTCTGTAATATAGATTGAGATCTGGTGTATTAATCCTCCTGGTATTGGTCTTTGTGCTCAGGATGGCTTTGGCTATCTGGTGCCTTTTGTGATTCCAAATGAATTTTTTCTGCAAAGAATGTCGGGAGGATTTTGATTGAGATTGCATTAAATCTGTAAATTGCTTTTAGTGGATGGTCAGTTTCACTATATTAACTCTACTAATCCATGAGCCTAGGAGGTCTTTTCATGTCCGCGTCTTCCTCAATTGCTTTCTTCAAAGATTTAAAATTTTCACTGAAGACTTAAAAATATTTATTTATTTATTATTATTGCTTTTTGTTATTTACTTATTATTATCACTTTTTAAAATGTGTACTGCCTGCCTATATGTAAGGGCACCTGCGTGGTGAAATGCCCGCAGAGGTCGCAAAACGCCGCGCACAGCCCTTCGCACTGCTTTACGGCATTCGCCCCGCCCACCCTAGTACCGGAAGTGTGAAGCCGGCAGGCATGGCGGCTCCCTGCTTCTTCAGCCGGCTCTGGAGAGCGGCTTTGGCGCTCTTGGCTCTAGGCAGCTTGGCCGCTAGTCAGATCGAGGTAGGCATCGGACTTTGTTGAGGACTGAACCCCGGGAGGCCGGGCGCAGAGGCGGGACGCACAGCCGCGTGGAAGCCGCCTGCAGCACCTGCCTGGCCGGGCTGGGCGGTGGGCAGAATGCGGCCTTTGACGCTGTGCAGTTACGGCGCCAACCGTGCGACCGAGCTGGACCAGTGCCGTCAGCCCTACTCTGTGCAGCCTTGCGGGTCACCTCCCCCCTGCAGCGCTTGCAGTCACTCCTACTGTGTGCAGCTTTGCGAGTCACCCTCCCCCCCACCTGCAGGGAATTGCTGTCAATCCTATTGTATGCAGACTTGCTGGTCATCTCCCACCTGCAGCGCACGCTGTCACTCCTACTGTGTGCAGCCTTGCGGTTCACTCCCCCCACCCCCCTGCACACAATTGGATTGACGGGAATTGCCCATCAATGTTGCGAGTCACCTCCCACCTGCAGCTCTTGCAGTCGCTCCCACTGTGTGCAGCCTTGTGGGTCACCTCCCGCACCTTCAGCGCATACCATCACTCCTACTGTGTGCAGCCTTGCGGGTCACCTCCCCGACCTGCAGCGCATACACTCCTTTGGCTGTGGTGTTTTGTCTCACGGGCCCTGTCCTCCCTCTGCTCTAGGCCACAGGACACCCGGTTCTCTCCGGTGTTTCCCCAACGAAGTAACTAGATTTCTAGCATCATTCTCGGCCTCCCTGTCCACCCGGCTCAGGGACCCTGGCCATCAGCAGACATTTGAAAAGCTGTGTCCAAAGTTTGAACACCTGCTTATCCCTCTGCCTTTAAAAAGACCCTGAACAACTGGGGCTACAGGGAGACCTTGTCTCAAAAAGACCAAAAAAAAAAAAAAAGAAAAGACCCTGAAAATTTAGGTAAAAATCCCCCATTTCCCAACCTAGAAGTGTGTGGTAAGCTGGAAACCTGAGAGGTTTGGTTTGTCTGTGACAGGGTCTCCCAGCAGGTCCAGCTGGCCTGGAACTTTCTATGTAGACCAGGCTGGTATTGAACTCAAACTCTCCGCTAGAGTGCAGTAGTTTCCTAATTGCTCTGCCTGGAGGCATTGTGTATTCTAGTCTTCTCCAGCTGCAGCCAGAATAACTTTTCAGATGCCAACCTGATCATGTCACTCAAATGTACCTTAGCAATGCTCTAAAGATAAAAGTCTTGTGTCTCACAAAGCTCTGCCTTTCTCCATTCTCTTGTTTTCCTTCTAAATGCCTGGTCATGTTAAACTGAGTTTCTCAAACCACTGGGGCCTCTGGTCCACTTTCTTTGTCTAGGATTGTCTTTCAGGCTTTCTTCATCTTTTGAATCTTAAGTCAAATGTCATTTCTTTAGGAAAACCTTCTCTGAGGAAGTCAGATCCTCTTATTGAAAACATTGTTTATTGTCTTTATAGTTGGCTTTTTGCTGATGTGTCTGTTCAATTGAACAGTCACCCCTGAAGGCAGGTATGGTGACATACCGTTCTTACCACTGGCAGGTGTCCAGTGAATGCAATGAATCAGTAATGTTGCATAATAACTCAGTGCGTTTGCACATTCACCTGTTTTAAACCTTGATGTTCTTGAGAGAAAACAGCATGCTTTCTAGTTTTCATTCCACTGTTATGTCACGGTGTGTAATAGCTCCAATGACTGTATGTAGAGTGAATAACTTTACATTGACTCTATCAGTTTTTTTCAGTAAAGTCTTCATGGAGTAAGAATGTTGGTCTGGAAAGTACAGTAGCGATGGCTTAGGTCATCTTCTTTTCTGCAGGAGCGCCTCGTAGCCAGCTGGATTGTAGCTCAGGCCTTCAAGTCCTGAAAGCAGTGCTTTGTCTGCCGTTCTTAGTGCGCAGGCAGCTGTTGAGAAAGGTTTGGAAGGCAGGAACAAGTCTAATCTCACATACTCCAGTGAAGCTTTTTGTCTCTGACTTTTCGCACTAGCCAGCATTGTTAGGCACTCACTGTGTTCCATCACTATCCTACATTCAGTGAGTCAGGTATCATTTTGTACACTGGAAAATGGAGGCATGAGAACATAAGCAACTCGCCAGTGTTTGTGTAGCTAGTGAGCAACAGATCCAGATTTGAACCCAGACTCTCTGACTGCTCTAGTATTAGTGCACTTTGGACCTGACGTCTGAGATAAGATGGTTTACAGTCATTATTGTTTTAATGATGCTTAAACTTGTGTTCATTAGTTGGGAAGATGGTGTTGGATTCTGAAGTTTTTAATGTCTTGCATTGTAAATGTAATTCTGACTTATTGTAATTGGCACATGGCACTGAGCTAGAGAATATACTCAAATATATTCATGAGTTCAAATACAGTACTCAGTTATACTAGGAATGGATATTGAATGACATTTTGACAGGAAAGATGAATTCTTATAAGTAGAATCTAGACATTATAAACTTACAACTTAAGGATGGACTGGAAAATTAGAAACATATGTAGAAGACTTGTCTGTGTTTTGAGGTGAAATGTTTAAAACAAATGGCCCTGTAGTCATATCACCCCCCCACACACACACACAACAGCAAGAACAGCAGCAACAGCGAGAGAAATTGAAAACTAGAAACAACAACCGAGCCATTTTCATGGAGCTGGAACACATTTCATTTTTCTGTCATTGGTGTTCACATTGTGACTGATGCTAAAGGAGCAAAACCACAGAGATTTTAGGGACTCATGGCAGTAATTATCTGCTGATTTAAGGCTGAAAAGACTGTCAGAAACTTGGGTGAATTATTTTGTTTTAGTAGAGGAGACAAGGCGATGGTGTTATTTTTTCCTAACAAGCCCAGGATAAAGGCTTTTTTATTCTGTTCTACTAAATGTGGCATTAATCTGAGAAGGTCTTAACAACCATTTGCATATTATATTCTCAATACAGAGAAAGATTGTCTTAACAGTGGGGTTACCACAGTATAATCTGAAGGGAGATTTTGAAGTTTATAGCTTCATGATGCACCCTCATGTGTATTATCTTTTTATTCTGACCTATCATGTGGTATGTTTTCTACGGGATGCTCTTTCTTTGGTCACTGACGTGTTTATTAGAAATCCACCATGTGCCAGATGTGGAATGCACTGGTGAATCTAACTGGTGATGTCTCTGTCCTTTTGGAACCTGCATCTTGTGGGAAGAGACAGTGAGTAGTGCACACAGTGTATTAGTGACCCCCAGAAGATACGAGCATGGTGCTCACACGAAATCATGAAGGGAAATGGCGGGTGAGGCTGTAGTCTCAATGATGACCTTGTCAGTTGTTTTAACCAGACAGATCCTGTGTTCACTACTAAACACCCAACAGTTCTCCGAGTGTAAGGAGGAATGAAGTGTGACTTAACACTCTTTCATTTATTTAATGTTTTCTAGTTTTAAAGCAGAGACTCAGGTGATGTTTCTACAGTCCCGTGACAGGACCTTGTGAAGCAGGGTAGGCATTGTGTGTGTATAGAAAGAGTGTGAAAAAGGTGGTGTGAATTTGTGTTTATTTATTTATTTTGGTGCTAGAGATTGAACCCAGGACCTGCAGCATGCTAGGCAAATGCTCTACCACTGATCTGTGCCCTCTGTGCAGGAGTCAAGCATCTGAGTTTAAGTTACTCTGTTTAGTCACTATCTCAGGAAGGCTGCAACCCAGATCTCCAGATTTCCAGGTTAAGACTTTTTTTTCATACAGTATCTTAAGCCAGGGCTTTTTGCCTTCAAAAGTATCTTTTTAAAATTATGTTTATTTTTTTAATCGTGTATGTCTGTCTATGCATGTGGGCACGTGTGTGCCATGGCACATGTGTAGAGGTCAGAGGACAACTTGAAGGAGGCCATTCTTTTCACCATGTGGGTCCAGGGATCAAACTCAGGTCATCAGGCTTGGAACAAGTGCCTTAGCCTCTGTGCCATTTTGCGAACCCCCCAAATAGTATGTTAAAGTAGTTCCTGTTTTAAGTTTGGTTATTTTGTCCGTAAAGTCAAATACCAAGATTTTCTTCATAAACTGAAGAAGCCCGTGAGTCTTAACTGTCATTTGTCACTTATTCTGAGAAATTTTATGTTTTTAAAAACTCATTGTGCTTTATTTGTCTACTAGGATCAAGCAAAACAGTTCTTCAGAAGTGGCCATACAAATAACTGGGCTGTTTTGGTGAGTGTGCTATAAAGATCCATCTTGTCATATTAGATACATATCTGGAAACTTCTGTGAATAGTGAATCAAATTTTTGAAAATAAAATTTAGCTTAAATTTTTTTGATAGCTCTCAATCTTTCTCCTTCTTCCCTCTCTTCCTGTGTCTGTCTGTCTGTCTGTCTGTCTCTGTCCCTTGAGATAGGGTCTCAAGTAGTTCAGTCTTGTTTCTAATTTATAATATAGGTGAGGTAGGCCTTGAACTCCTGATGTTCCTTCCTCCACCTCCTGAGGGCTGGGTTACAGGTGTGTGCCAACGTGCCCAACTCAGAAATTTAAAAAAAAAATTGTTTTGTACTTAAATTTTTTTTGATTTATTTATGTCTATTTTATGTGTATGAGTGTTTTGCCTGCATGTGTGTAAGTGCACCCGGGCATACAGTGCCTGTGGAATCCTGGAACTGGAGTTACAGGTGGTTGCTAGATGCCATGTGGGTGCTGGGAACTGAACCTGGGTCCTTGGCAAGAGCAGCCAGTGCTGTTAACTGCTGAGCATCTCTCCTGCCTGTCCCACCCCCAGCTCAGAAATTCTTTATTTTGACTTTATTTTAAACTAACTACATTAACTAATAATAATGACTAATAATGTTCCTTGTTCAGTTTATCCATGAAGTGGTGACCTGTGGATAAATGTAAGAATAAATTTGAGGTGGTCTTGTCCAAAGAGTATTTTACATAATGTAGAATTATTTTAGTGCTGAAAATGAGTAATAACATTTTTTACCTATAGTATTAGTTTAAAGATACTTAGGCTATTTTATTATAATTGATATTTACGTTTACAAAACCATTAAGAAAGGTTTCAGAGGAGAAAAGACAGACTAATTGTATGTTATACTAATTTCACTCAATTAAAGGGAGGGAGTGTTTTCACATCCCTGAGTCAACACTCAGTGATGCTGTTTCTTCTCACATAGAGAAGACAGACAGAAGGTATAAAGCTGTATACATGATTTTCTGCACCGGCTTTGTGCCTGGTCTTCTGTTTTGCATCGCCTTAGTGTATCTTGAGGCTACTTATTGATAAACAGATTTATTATTTTTCCAGTGGCTGTAAATTTTTCTATGAGTCTTTCATTATCTTCAGTTTATGGACATTGAGATTCTGAGTTTTTATTATTTCAGTCACAACTGTGTTGAATATTCTTTTGTTTGTGGTTAATATTTTTTTTTATCGGTATGAGTGTATTGCCCGCATGTGTATAAGTGCACCTGTGTTGTGCAGTGCCTGTAGAAGTCAGAAGAGGGCATCAGATCCCCTGGAACTGGAGTTACAGATGGTTGTTAGCCCTGTGTGGGCGTTGGGAACCCAACCCAGGTCCTCTGCAAGAGCTTAACTGCTGAGCTGTCTCTCCAGCCCCGTTTTTGAGATGGGATGGAGTGTCTCACTCTGTAGCCCAAGCTGGCTTCATACCAGTCCTGCTTCAGTCTCCCCAAGTGCTGGGATTACAAGTGTGAGCCACCACATCTGGTGAATGAATGAACATTCATTTTCATTCTCTCTCTCTCTCTCTCTCTCTGGATTTTTTTTTTTTTTTTTCCAGACAGGGTCTCAGTGTCTCTCGTAGCCCCAGCCAGCCTTTGGCTGCATATTCTTAAACATAGGTTTTTGTGAATTTGACTGATTTTTCTCTTAAGGATCAATTCCTAGGCATAAAACCATGTAGTCATGAAGTATCCTTGCCCTCCAGAAAGGCTGTATATCTCTTTTTGAATCCAGGTCAGCTGTGTTTTATTAACATTTTTCTTTTGACTGCTGGGCAAGAAATTCAATGTTGTTTTAACTTGCATTATTTCAGTTCTTTGCAAGGTTTGCTTGTTAGCTTACTTTTCTCCCCTTCTGCCTTTATCCCCTTTGTGTTAATTGATATCTTTAATATATCTGGATTCATAAGCTTGTATTTTTCACTCTCCAAATAGAATACATGTAACTTATTGCATATTGGTAATTTTTACTACTAGGGTTTCGTTGAATGCTGTATGGTTAGAAATGGAATGAGTTTGACTTAACAAAAAAACGTAAATATTGTGTACTCTTGTTTTCTGTCGCTATAAAAAAATCTGAGACTGTGTAAACACAAAGAAGACAGATTTGTTTAGCTCCCTTCCCAGAGGGGGAAGTCCGAGAAGCTGGTGTCAGCATCTGTGCATCTGGGATGACCTTCTCACTACCTTCACGTCACCAAAGGTATCACGTGGTGAGGCGGAGCAAGTTTGCCAGCTCACATCTTCTTATGAAGCCACTAATGCCACCACCATCAGGGGACTCCAACCCGGTGACTTTATCTGATCTTAACTACTACCCAGAGACCCCACCTCCAAACCTCTTCATCATGTGAAGTTGGGCTTAAGTCTTGAACACACGAAATTTGGGGATCATATTTAAATGCTAGTGGGGGCAGCCAGGAGAGCAGTCAGGATAGGAAGTCAGGAAAGGAGACTGGCTTTTGTAAAAGAAAAAGGGAGCTGGGCAGGAGAAATGGCTCAGTGGTTAAGAACACTGACTGTTCTTGCAGAAGACCCAGGTTCGAATCCCAACACCCACATGGCAGCTAACAACTGTCTGTAACTCCAGTTCCAGGGATCTGACAGTCTCTTCTGTCCTCCACAGGCACTGCACGACACAGGTGCACTCACCTACATGCAGGCATAACACTCACACACATAAAATAAAAATAATAAATTAAATATTTAATATTTATATTTAATTTAATTAGTATTTAATCATTTAATAATAAATTAAATATTTATTTAAATATTTATTTATTTATTTTTATTTTATGTGTATGAGTGTATTGCCTGCATGTAGGTGAGTGCACCTGTGTTGTGTAATACCGTGGAGGTCAGAAGAAGGCTTCGGATTCCCCTGGAACTGGAGTTAAGGACAGTTCGTAGCCACCATGTGGGTGCTGGGAATCGAACCCAGGTCCTCTGCAAGAGCAGTCAATGCCCTCAAGCACTGAGCCATCTCTCCAGCCCCTAAATAAAATATTTTAAATAAAAGAGAAAGGGAGCCAAGACTGTACATTATTAGCACCATTAACCCCTGCTGGGAAGGAAGGAGACTTGAGCACAGGAGTTGCAGGAATATAGTGGGACTATAAAGTAGCCCTGGCGATGCGTAGGGATGACACTGCCCATGGTGGGCTGGACCTTGTAAGAAAGCAGGCTGAGCAAGCCAAGGGAAGCAAGCCAGGAAGCAGCATCCTCTATGGTCTGGGCTTCAATTCCCGCCTCCAGGTTCCTGCTTGAATTCCCATCCTGGCTTCTCTTGACGATAGGCTAACCTGTAGGATGAAGCAAACCCTTTTGTCCCCAAGTCATGGTGTTAATGACAGCAACAGAAAGGGAACTAAGACAACGACTAAATTGCAAAATAAGCAGAATACCTGTTAACTTCCTAAGGCCAAAGGTAGCTTGTTTAGGGTTTTCTAAAAGTGCCTGATTATCTAGGTTGCTAGAAATAAAGTACAGTTGCTGTGAACGTTTGAATCAGGTGCAGTTATATTATGATTAAATAGAATTGTGTAGCATGGGTTCATGGCTCATTTTCTCGTTCTTTAAGAAATAATATCCCGAATATGCTGTTTCTTATGAGATTTTAAGAAGCTTGAGATAAGGAGAGAGGTTTTCAATGACTACTTAAAAGTAAGGACAGTTATGAAAACCCAGACCACAGACACACCAGCTAGAAAGGAAACGGTTGTTCTTTGGGAGACAAGGCTCTTCCCTGATTAGTCACTCTGAGGAACCTTAGATGAGGGATAACTGCCAGTGTGCAGACGCCCAGGTGGCGCAGGAATCCAAAGCTGTTAGCTCGTGTTACACACGCATCACAGCCTTTCCTTGCTGGGAACCTGACCGAGCCCTCCTCCAGTCTCAGTAACCTGGGCTTCAGATAGAGTGTGAGGAAGATAGGACTGCGGCTTCACGGCGCCAGTGTCCGTATTTTACATACTGCCAGTGAGATTGTAATCAACCGTGTGATCGTTTAAGAAATTAAACAGAAAATTACAAAATTTGACCATTTGAAAGTACCAGAAATGGGGCTGGGGAGATGGGCCAGTGGTAAAGTGCTTGCTGTGCATGCATGGAGACTCGAGTTCAGATGCCCAGTACCACGTAAAGGTTGAGAGGCCGAAGGCATCGGTAACCCCAGCACTGGAAGCCGGGTGGAGCTCCCTGGTCAGCCAGCTCATCCGCATCGATGAGCTCCAGGTTCAGTGAGACCCTGTCCAGAAAGTAAGGGGAGAGCAGTGGGGGAGGACAGCCGGAGGTGCGTTCTGCTGGGGTGTGTTCACGCTTCACACACACGCACACTTTTGTGTGTGCCCACGTGCACATGAACAGTGCTCCCTCTCCCAAAGTATAAGAAATGCATTCTGTTGCTGTTAGGTTAGTCAGATTTTTATTTTTATTTTTTTAAATCCAAGTTTGTTTCTCAATTTGAGGTAATTTGAGCTTAGTCTTGACTTGAAGACCTGAAATAAACGACTCTTGCCACCAGAGGGCGCTAGAAGGAAAGCTGGTTTGTATTTTGGCCTCCAGTCTAGTTTGTAATTTTCCTTTTTTGCTGTTATTTAGTAAAACAAAAAATATGAAGACACTCCATACTCACAGGTAGAAAATTTTCTGTGACAAAAGGTCTAAAGGGAAGTCACTGCTCCTCTGTGCCGTTCTCCTCTCTGCTGATCGCTTGCTAGCTTCTCGGGTCCTCAAAATTCAGCAGGAATGCTTGCCGCTGCACTGATTCTAGTTTTGAAAAGCTGATGGTTCACACATATGCTCTTTTACAACTGGTTATTTATTTCATTCAGTGAATATTTAATATTTTATATTAAGCTGATATTTTCTGGTCTTTTATTCTTTTCCTATTAATGGTCTCTCTACTCACTATTAATTTACGAGCTAATAATTTGATATTGAAAATGAGAGCAGTTTCTTATGTTTATGCTTATTGAATAATGTAACAGATACAAGAGCCTTTTATAAATGCATAAAGTGCAACGAAAACCTTGGCTTTTATTATTGGCTAATTTGTTGTAATTTTTCTTTACTTTTTTTTTGCTTCAAGTTAGGGAACCTGCAGGGTTTTTGGAAGTAATTTGTATCCATCTTTTTTTTTTTCATTTTTCTCAGGCACCCTGTTGGAAAAGCCAGAGAACATGCTTTGTGTACCTGTATGTGCTAAATGAAAAGACACGCACTTTTAGATATAATGAGTTTGACGCTTTTTATATGGTGAAAAACTTATTCTTTTCTTTATTGCATTCTAGAATGAAAATTCACTTTAATTATATATTTTTATAAAACTATAGTTCCTTTTTATTGGGCAGGGGCAGGAGCCCCTGAACTAGTCTGAGGTTAGCCATGTCTCCTGCTGTGGGCACAGGCATGTGGCAGGACGCAGGAGGGTGGCTGCAGTTTCTTTGCCCGTCTCCTTAGAGTGGATTTCCAACTGTTGAGGAATAAAATTAAACTTTTGATATTTTAGGTAATCCTTTTATTTAAGTGTAAAATTTGGTTAAATTGTTTCTAGTTTTCAGTTCAGTAGCTTTATAATACATTTTCTTATTGTGTATGAAACTGGTTTGTTGTATTTTGGTGTCTTAACTTCCCACAACTAGTGAAGCAGTTAAGACAGAAGATGGCATCATGGAATCAAACACAGCCATTCTGGGAGGACTGTCGGCATCTTCTCTGATTCTGTAGAGTGCAGTCTTTTAGAAGTAGGAAGGTTATAGAATCTCAGAAATGGAGATGAACTGCGTGGGTTCAGTATTTGATTAAATTCCTCAAAGATTTGTTTTCTTTTTCTTTTTATTTACTATCAGTTATGAAAGCCTCTCTTTAGAGAGATTGGTCTTATTGATGATTCTGTATGATCTGTGATGTTTCTAAGCATGAAACTCTTAGGGCATTTCTGTATCAGTCTTCAAGAAAAATCATTCTGTAAATCCATAGTTTATTTTTACTTGTAAAAATCATATTTTTTGTTTTAATTCTAGGTGTGCACGTCCCGATTCTGGTTTAATTACCGACATGTTGCGAATACTCTCTCTGTTTATAGAAGTGTCAAGAGGTTAGGTATTCCTGACAGGTAAGACATCCAAGTGTAATTCTGAACCTCAGTGAAGGTGACTCTTAGATGCTAGTACTATGTTTGTGTTTTGTGATGTGTTTGAAAGAGGTAAAGAAACCTGATTTGAAGTTTTTGTTGTCAGAGCCTACTGTCATGTGTGAGGTAGGTGCTAATGTAATCAAAATAGCCGGTCATATAGAGAACAGAGAACTACTAGGGCACTGTGGTTTGACAAAGTTTATTTAGTGTTGTTCAGTAAGTGCTTTGTTTAGGGGTTTTTTTAATAGAAAGTATATTGATTTGTTAACTGAACTCTTAGGACAGTAGCCTTAAATAATCAATAATAATAAAGACCAAATAGCTGAAAACACAGCTGAAAACATAATGTAAGACCAGTTTGGTGAGTGTTGTGCAAATTGCTGAACCTGGACTTGGCACTGCAGTGCTGAGGTTGCCTACAAGTGCTTAACATTGCTGTACCTCCTGCTGCCCGGAGCCGGCCTCCACACTCAGCGTCTTTCTCTCTCTTCTAGAGCGCCTGTTGGGAGGCCATGTTGGCAGAGCCTAGGTCAAGTGCCTGTGTCTGTGCTGCAGGGTGAACAGATGAGCACATTGGAGTTGTGTTTTCTGCGTGGAAAGATGGTCTCTGCCTCCTGTGAAGAGTCCTAGTGGGAAATGTTCTCCTATGGGAAGGGAGGTCAGGTGCCTCTACTGACCATGTAGTCTACCTTTGCTTTGTCTGTCAAGGATTTGTTTGTGCAGCAGTAAGAGCTGGAGACCAGTCATTTCAGTCATTTAGGTTTGATTTATTTTGTGGCAAGACCTTTGTTCATGGTGATGTAATTTAAAATCTGGCTCGATGGTCTTCATTTGTTACATGGGACCGTCTTTGCAGGATTGGAGTAAAAACAGGACTGAAGTGCTGTTGAGGCAGAAACAAAGCCATGCATGCCTTGAGAAACAAAGTTCTACGCTGTGTTCTCAGCAAATGGATCATTTAGTTCGAGAACCTAACAAAACTGTAACTTAATTCCTGTATTTCATTTGAAATCAACACACCTAGATAATATTACTGTTTTAAAGTTAAATTAACTCTGAGAAGGAATGGATTTAGTTGAGTATCCCAGTGCTCTAGTTTGTGTCTGTTGCTGTGATAAAATACTAACTAAAACCAGCCTGGTGGAGAAAAGGTTTTTTGGCTTACAGGTTACAGCCCATCATTGAAGGAAGCCAAGGTGGGAACTCAAGGCAGGAGCTTGAAATGGGAACCGTGGAGGAGTGTTGTTCATTGGCTCACTTCCCCACCTTACCGTGGAGGAGTGCTGTTCATTGGCTCACTTCCCCACCTTGCTCAGCTGCCTTCTTACACGGCCCAGGCCCAGCTGCTCAGGGATGGCACCACCCATGGTGGCTTGGGCCCGCCTACATCAAGTAGCAATCAAGAAAATGCTCCACAAACATGCCCACAGGCTAGTCTAATGGAGGCAGCTCCCCAGTTGAGAGTCCCTCTTCCCAATTATATGTAGGTTTGTGTCAAGTTTGCAGAACTAACCAGTATAACTCAAGTTTCACAAACAAGCACATCACTTTAAACCATGATCTTTACTTTCTTGTTTTTCCCCAAGATTTCACATTAATATCATAATATAAAAATGATCTAACCATTAGACCATTAAAAGGTCACTTTTAAAATTAATTTAATTAAAATTTTTTGTTAATTGATTTTTTTAACTGGTTGATTTTTAAAGCCATAATTAGTTTATAAAACAAAGTCAATATATTTTTAGCTTTAAATTTTTTGTTCTATGATTGTTTTAGTTTTATTATGTTGATAATTTCATAATTTTACTAGAACTATGTCAATATATTTCTTAATTTTTAAAAAAATATTATTTTTATTTTTTATGTGCATGAGTGTATTGCCTGCATGTATGTAAGTGCACCTGTGTCATGCAGTGCCTGAGGAGGTCAGAATAGGGTGTCAGATTCCCTGGAACTGGAGTTTGAGATTGTTTTTTCTTCCATGTGGGTGCTGGGAATCGAATCTGGCTTGCAGCCAGGGCTCTTAACCAATGAGCCATCTCCCCAGCCCCATCTATGTTTTGTAAACAATTTCCAAATGGTGTCATAGTTATTGTCAAGATGATTTTATTCAACCTTCAAATTTTCTTTCTCTTGTCTCCGGCCACCACCCAACAGATTTTTTTTTTTTTTTCTGAGATAATCCTTAAAAATGTAGATAAATAAAATTTTTTTTTTAAAGAAGAAGAATTGATGAAAGCAGCAGAATGTGCTGTGATGGTAAAGTGTCTTTAGCCTTACTTAGTGCTCTTAGGCTATCCAGGACTGGCTGTTAGAATTCTGCTCATAGGTGATTGTTTTTAAGGGAGCTAGCCTATCTCTGCACAAAGTGAGCAAAGTGAGGTCACTATGAGCTGTCAACACTGAGAACAGAGGTCCTTACCAAAAGAGCTGCTTAGCTTCAGGTGTCAGGACGGTGTGGAAATGACACCCCATGGAGAGTGAAAGCAAGTGGGAGACAGGCTGGGATCAAAAGCCAAGTACATTCTATGACTAGCTTCCCCTAGTGGCTCAGCAGATACGCCATGCTGGTCACCAACAGGACAGACAAGTCACTCCCAAAGGTTTTCATGTGCTTCTTGGGCAACAGTTGATTTTGATTTTGACTTTTTTTTTTTTTCCAGAGCTATTCCTGCCTAACTTAATGGTGAGGAACTCAGGCTTTCACAGTAACTTTTATTTAAATCATAACATAAATCCAAAGATGTTTCCAACAAAAAAAATGTAAATAATGGGGTTGCATCTCGATTCTGAGATATTCTGACCATTCTGTGCTTTCCATCTCACTTCGGCAGTTCATCCGTCTCAGCCTCCATGATGTTCCTGCAGGTGTGTAAGACACTTTGTGTCAGTAGGAGCTGAGTGTGCTTTAAGGGGAAGAGTGACCTAGGAACAGTGACCCAGGAGATCAGAGACTCAGGAGAACAGTGGCCAGGAGATCAGTGACCAGGAAATCAGTGACCAGGAGATTAGTGACTAGGAGATCAGTGACCATGAGATCAGTGACCCAGGAGATCAGTGACCAGGAAATCACCTTCTCTTACCCCACTCCCTTGTTGACCCCTTCTTGCCAGTTAGTCCCTCTCTGTGATCATGCCTGTTTTTAAGGTTTTCTGTGACCCACTGAGTTTAATTAGGTTGCTTGCGTGAACATGGGTTCTTTACCAGGTATAGATAGGCAACTTACCAGTGACTACACCACTGAATGAAATGCCTCCTTCTCTTAGCAACCATTAACAGCCAGTAACTCCTCAGGGAGGGATGGGGCTTCATGAGCCCCTCCTCGACCCATGACAGAGTGTTGACAGACCCAGTCTTGTGTAGGTTTTGTGCAGGTCACCACAGCTGCTGTGCTTGATGAGTGCAGTGGCCATGTCATGTCCAGAAGACAGCATGGCGCACCCTCCTCCCCGACCTCCCTTATGTCCTCGTGCTTTCTCTTCTGCAGTTTCCCTGAGCCTTAGGAGTGGCACAGATGACCTGTTTGGCCGAGCACTCAACAGCCGCTTGTTCTCAGCACTTTGACCAGTTAGTTGGGTCTCTGCGGTAACCACTGTCCACTGTGAAAGGAGGTTTCTCTGACAAGGCTGAGAGTGACACGAATCTCATGAGGCTGGTCTCTGTGGTCAGCAGCTTCAGGGGACAGACATGTGGTCTTCCACATTAATCAGTTTGTCGAGTTCTTAGAAGAAAGATCTTTGTTGAGATTGTGATTTGCATTGGAGTGAGTTGATAGATTAGTTTCTTTTGGGTATTAAACTTTTCCATTTATGAATGGACTGTATTTCCTTTTAATTATGTGTTTAATAGCATTAAATTAACTTTCATAATTTTAGTGTGTTTCTCATAAGCATCTTTGGTAGGATGTTTTAGTTGTTTTACTTTTTTGTTCACATTGTAAATAATATATTTTCCCAAATACGTTGCTGTGTGTGCAGTTTGGCTTTGTATGTTGTTCTAGAAACTTGTTGAACATTAATTAACTTTAAGAATGATGATATATTCTTTTCTGAGAATTGTAAAATTGCACACAATGCCAGCTTCCTTTTTTTTAAATCTTTGTACCTATAATTAAAATCTTCAGAGACTTTTCATATTTGAAATTTGGGGGGTAAAAATTGTCTTTGATATCCTCAGAATTCCAAAGAAATGTTTATTTTATGCTTAAGAAAAATATGTTCTTGAGGTAAGGTGATTTTTAACTGTGTGTGGTAGTTCTAATGCTAGGAGCTGGGTGCAATGCTTTTATTACATGACATTGCCCAGTTCATCAGTACAAACAGATAATGGAATGAAGAGAAAGGGTAAGTGAAAGCAATTAATTAAAGATAAAGAAGAATGTTGACAGAGCTCATGAAACTTGTGTTTGCACAACTTCCTGTGATGATTTATGTCATAAGTGTTTACCTACTAACATTACTAAAATGCAACAGCCAATCCTCAGAGCTTTCTTCTGTAATAAACTTTCTACATAACTGTTCATTTATTTCAACTTGAGGATAACTTGACAAATTATTTTTGTTTTCACTTTGGTACTCTCCATGAAGCAGCCTACTGGTGTTTTACATCCAGCATTTTGACTTAGTTTTCTAAGAATTTGCAATGGTCCTATTAAATAACTTTGTTTAATGATCGTTTTGAAGATAAATTATAAGTCAGGAGCGCTCAAAGACCGTGTAAACCTAGGGATAGTGCAGTCGAGAAGGGAGGTGATGAGCATGACACGGAAGGGCATATGCAGGCCTTGGTGTCATGTGACTTGTTTCAGCTGTTCTGTTAGGGAGTTAGGCCCAGGCCAGGAGATGGGCTGGGGTGATGACTCTGTTCCTTTTGCTTGAGGTTAGCCCCAAACCAACCCAGAGCAGTGAGAGGGGTATATGACACAGAGAGCGAAATTTGAGGGTAAAAAGTGCTTTTGTAGCCCTTAGAATTCCAAAGAATGCTTCATTTTTTGCTTGAGAAAAATGTGCTCTTGAGAGGTGACGTGACTTTCAGTAGCATATGGTGGGCCTGTGGCAGTGCCTCCTCCTTTCCCAGCTCGCTCATGGTGATGCTCTCAAAGTTGGGCAGTTGGCAGATAGATCAGGTAGGTCAGAGGAGTGAACCGCCAGTGAAGAGAGAGGCCTGCTGTCACGTAAGCAGCTCCTTGCTGTGCCTGAGCATCGTTCTGTGGTTTTCTTCTACTGCGTCACCAGGCCTGAAGAACTTGGAAATGTTCATGTTGGCCCGACAACGTCACCACGAGTCTTTTGTCATCATGGACAAATTAGTCTCTTTCTACCCTAGTGCCCTTCTGTGTAAGATGGGGTGAATGGTTTTGGTTGGCTGTTTCCGTTTCTTCATTATGGTTACTTGAATCAGCCTCTCACGGTTTTTGATTTGGTTCCACTGGTCTAGCAGGAAGTGACATGGCATTGATTTAGTAATGCCAAGCTATCAGTTTTATTATTAATACCAAAAGAAAGGTCATGGGAAGGTGAGGTGTGAAGTTGAGCCATTTTTAGTGAAAAGTTACATGCTTCCAGATCTGACAGAAATATGTCTGTATGTGGGCAGAGAGAAAAGCAAATAACCAAGTCACATTAGCCAGAAAACCCTGGAGTCCCTGGTGCTCTGCAAACTGTAGTGCAGATATCAGAGACTACTTTGGAGTTCTCGTTTCTCTAGGACTTTTCCCTTGGTGCGTTTTTCCTCCCTGGTGTTGGAGTTAGAACTGCGACCTCCTAGATGCTGTAAGCACTGTGCCACTGAGCTACACCTCTAGTGCAAGCCTCGTTCTCATGTTTCCACACAATTGTGTGCCATTTAAAAAAATTTAATTTAATATGAGTGTTTTGCCTGCATCTCTCTAAGTGTACCTGTGTTGTGCAATGCCTGTTGAAGCCAGAAGAGGGCATCAGACCCCCTAGAACTGGAGTTAAGGATGGTCATTAACTGTCAGGTGGGTGCTCGGAACTGAACCTGGGTCCTCTGCAAGAGCAGCCAGTGCTCTTAACCTTGGAGCCATCTCTCCATCCCCAATTGTGTGCAGTTTTGATACGTCTCTTTCTCACATGAATGAACTTTGCTGCTGCTTCTAGTTAAGGAACCTAGCTAGAGTAAATATTGGTGTGTGGTGACGAAGTGACCAGGCCCTTTCATTTTACAGAACAGCCGGACTTCAGTTTACTTTATGGCTTTGTTTCTCTGAACATCTGCTAAAGGCAGAATGCTTTCTGTATGGTATAGATATTATTTTTAAAAAATATTTTAGTTATTATTTTAATTTCTATGTGTACGAGTTTATTGACTGCATGTAGGTAAGTGCACCTGTCTCGTGCAATGCCCATGGAGGACAGAGAGGCTGTTGGATCCCCTGGAACTGGACTTATGGACAGTTGTTAGTTGCCCTGTGGGTGCTGGGATTCAAACCTGGGTCTTCTGCAAGAACAATCAGTGTCCTTAACTGCTGAGCCATCTCTCCAGCCCCTGATATAGATATGCTTAATTAAATGACTAATCAGACTTGGATAGATCAATAATAAATTATATGCATTGAGATGAAACACATAATGTCTCAGGACCTCTCTGACTCTGACAAATTCCATAATTTGGTTTGTTCCTTTGATGAACCCTGACAACTTAGTCTGAGGAGTTACTGTACGAGGTATGGACTCTTGGGCATGACTTAAGTGAGAGTCAGTATTCTGCCCCAATATAAGTCCTTATTCCTTTATCTCTGAGTTGTCTCCTGAAGGACCAGAGAGATTAGCTCAGGAAGATCTCTTTCAGTCTACCCCACACTCATGCACACTGACTCCCAGCTTATACACACAGTCATACATGTGTCACACAGTCATACATGTGTCATGCTGTCATACATGTGTTACACTGTCATATATATGTCACACTGTCAGCTGCAATGTTTTCACTCGGGTGAGTCCTAGGCAGTTCTGTGTGTTCAGAGTCTTTGCCATTTTACAATGTTTACCAGTTGTCTGATTTCATCTAAAGTGGGAGTGGGTGGCAGAGGAGGATAAAGTGTAGTCAGTCTTTCCCCAGATAGTCTAAACCTTTTGGTGGTGGTAATGGGAATGATTGCAAAGTAAGTCAGACTAGTCCGCACGTCACCACAGAAAGTAGTGGTAATTGTCTCTAAGCTATTTCTGAGGGTTTTCATGGAGACTTGGAGGACGGGCACTCTTTCTCTGCCGTGTTGTGTATGACACTTTCTAGCGTATTGGAAGGATAAGTGGAATTAACACTTGTGACTGTAGTTTGGAACAAAGCTATTTCACAGAATTTTATGTTAATAGTTTCCAAGAATTTGTCTGAGTATGAATGAGAGGTTACGCAAATCATTAATAGGTACCCTGATGTTAAATCCTTACACATTTAGAATGTCAAGGGCCCATTTTTTTTCATCATGTGTCATAAATATTGAACAGTGGTAATGAGTTCATGCATCTAACTTAATCATCTGAGTCAATTAAATTATCAATTTAAGATTAAGCATTTATTAAATCCTTCTAAATGCCAGTTCCCAGCGTTCCAGGCTATTGCAGAGTTGTTACAAAGCAAATGTTCTTCTTAACCAAATCAGTGACTGAACTCAAGCTCCACTACATTCTAGCCCAGGGCAAGGTACTTGACACCTGTGTGCTGTGGCTTCAGAGCCTCTAAGTAGAGATGACGCTACAGTGTTCAGAGGAATGATCTAGAGGGTAATGCAGGTGATGAGCTTCTGTTACTAGTACAGTGCTTGAGATAGCCCAAGTGCTCAATGAATGTTAGCTGTTGTCTTCTTACATTAAACCACATATGACTTGCAGTATATGAGTCTCTAAGTAGTTGACTGTACCTCCTGAGATTCAGTGCTAATCAGTAGCCTGATGCTCTTCCTGTTTGCAGTGCTGTTTTTTGAGTCCATCTGTCTCTGTCTCTCTCTCTCTCTCTCTCTCTCTCTCTCTCTCTCTCACACAGGGTGTCATGTAGCTCAGATTGTCCACTAACTTGATATGTTGCTGAGAATGACCTTGAGCTACTGATCCTCTTGCTTCTACCTCCCAAGTGCTGAGAGTGTAGCCATGTGCCACCATGCCTGGCTTTGAGGTTTAAAATTTTTTTTTTATTATTTTTTAATTTTTAATTTTTATGTATTTATTTTTATTTTATATGTATGAGTGTTATGCCTGCATTAATGTAAGTGTACCTGTGCCATGAAAAGCCCGTGGAAGCCAGAAGAGGGCATCACATTTCTTGGAACTGGAGTGACAGTTGTTAGCTGCCATGTGGGTGGTGGGAGTTGAACCTGCTCTAGAAGAGCAGTCAGTGCTCTTAACTGTTGAGCTATCTCTCCAGCTCTGGCATTGAGTTTTTATTTCTAATATGGTAAGTACAAAAATCCTGTCCTTATATAGTTTATGAATGCTAGTTGTTTAATATTTGGAAAATCCCAAAAATTCCACCAGAAAACTTCTAGAAATGGTCAACACTTTAGCAAAATGGCAGGATATAAAATGGATTTATAAAAATCACTTGCCTTTTTAGATACCGATAATATGCAATCAGAGAAAGAGATTATAGAAGCATTCTGATTCATAAGAGCCTCAAAAAAGAAAAAAAACCTAACCAAAGTTGTTGCATATCTCTGCAGTGAAAATGCTAAATCTTTGAAGAAAGAGATTGAAGAAGACACAGAGAAGTTGGAAAGACCTAAGACCTCCTGTTCTTACAGATTGGTATAATTAATATTGTGAAAAATGACTATCTTACCAAAAGCAATTTATAGATTCTGTGTAATCCCAATCAAAATTCACATGATATTTTCACAGAAATAGAAAAAGAAACACCTGCATTCATAGGAAACCACAAAAGACAATGCTGGAGGGATTACCATACCAGATCTCAAACTATGTTACAGAGCTATAGTCATAAAAATGGCATAGTGTTGGCACAAAGACAGACATGTCGATCAATGGAATAAAATACAAGACCCAAACCTGAGTACACACAATTACAGCCACCAGATATTTGATAAAGGTGCCTAGAACACACACTAGAGGAAAGACAGGATCTCTAAACAATGGTGCTGGCAAACCTGGATCTCTGTGTGTAAAAGAATGAAATTAGACCCATATCTATCACCCTGCACAAAAGTCAGTTCCAAATGGATCAAAGACCTCAATGTGAAACCTGAAATCCTGAAACTGTTAGAAGAAAACATAGTACCCTACAAGATATAGGCATAGGAAAGGATTTTCCTAACTTGGACTTCAGTTGCTCAGGAATTAGGGTTAAATATCAACAAATGGGACCTCATTAAACTAAAAATCTTCTGTAGGGCAAAGGAAACAACCAGTTGAGTGAAGAGGAAGGCCACAGCATGCCAGAAAGTCTTCACCAGCTATACATCTGACAAGAGGATTAATACACAGAATATGCAAAGAACTTTAAAAAAAAAAAAATCAAGAAAACCAATGACCCAACTAAAAAGTGGGCTATGGATCCGAACAGAGTTCTCAAAAGAAATAAAAATGACTAAGAAACATTTAAAAAACTGTTCAGCATCCTTAGTAATTAAGGAAATGCAAATTAAAATTACTTTTCCTGGCTCTTGCAATTACATCAGGATATATACTCACACACAAGGATTTGGTGCTAGGATCCACAAATGAGGGCGAGCATATGTCATTTGTTTTTCTGAGTCTGTGTTACTTCACTCAATATAACAATTTCTAGTTCTATCCATTTACGTGCAAATTTCATCCTTTAAGATTTTCATCTTACTCCAGTCAGAATGGCTCAGATCAAGAGAAGAAACGACAGTAAATGCTGGTGAGGATGTGGGGACAGGGAACGCTCATTCAGTGCTGGTGAGAGCGCAAACTGGTGCAAGCACTGTGGAAATCAGTGTAGAGAACTCTTAAAAACTAAAGGTAGGCCTACCATGTGACCCGGTTCTGCCACTCCTTGGCATGTCCTGAAGCAGAGGATTCGACTGCAGAGACGCTTGCTTACCCGTATTCATTACCGCTCTTTTCAGAACAGCTAGGATGGAAACAACCGCATGTCCCTCAACTGATGAGTGGCTCGTGCAAGTGTGGTTCGTTTACACTGCGAGGTTCCACTTAGTGATAAAGAAAAATGAAATCCTGAACTTTGCAGGTAAACGGATGGAACTCGAAATCTGTATGCAAAGTGAGGTAACCCAGACTCAGTGAAACAAGTGATTCATCTCTCATCCTAGTGCCAAATCTTCAGATGCGAGTATGTGTCCTGCTGTAACTGCAGGAGCGGGTAGAGACCATGGGGGCGGAAGGGAGGAGCTCTGGAGAGGGGGAAAGTAGAACAGGTGACACCAAGAGGAAAGAGGGCGTTAGAGGGGGGCCAGGAGGGATGGAAATAATGCAAAGACAGCACTCGCGAATTCTCAAAA
This sequence comes from Nannospalax galili, assembly GCF_000622305.1. Lineage (NCBI taxonomy): Eukaryota > Metazoa > Chordata > Mammalia > Rodentia > Spalacidae > Nannospalax > Nannospalax galili. The sequence goes on from NW_008351693.1 coordinate 1,267,183, forward strand.
ATAAAAATATTAAAAACAAAAACCAAAAAGAAATTCAGAGCATCTTTGTGGTTCAGTATCTGCAGTTATCAAGTTTGTTGTTATCAGTTCCATGTTATTCTAGAGGTAAGTTATTAATTTGGAGATGGTTTAAGACGTGGAAGAGAAGGAAAAAGGGAAGCATAAAACCAAAGCACCCTGACTTCAGGGCCATTCACTTGCTTTGCTGGCCTTTTTTGGTCCAGCACTCAGTATGTTTAGCAGAATGTTTAGTGGAACGTTTAGAGTTTAGAGAAGCGAGAAGCGGAGTCTCTGAATGAGACTCCCAAAGGCAGCAGCTCTGCGGCGGAAGCCCAGAGGGCCAGATTGAAGAGGCGCTGAGCCTCGGGCCCTTCATCCTCCTGCTGCCTGCATCTTGGCTGCTGCTCCAGTTCTAGATGATGGGGCTGGGCTGGTGAAGACAGCCCTAGTTCAGAGTTAAGGAGACACTCCAAGATGGTAGTCTGTAGAATATAAAGCAATTTGAGAAACATTTCAAAGCATTTTGAACAATATGCACATTGTTAGGTCTCACTTAGTGAGGACATTTCATTAAGGTAATGCCAGTCTATTACAAATACAAACTATGCCTTCTGAAATTTTCCACTCATGTTCCATGACTTTGAGAGATTCATCCATTTAAAATGTATTTTATGCCTGTGGTTACTGGTTCCTGATGGGGCTCAGGAAGAATTTCAGTGAAGAGCGGCCTACAGCCCAGCAGGGTTGACTGGGATTAAATGTTTGGCAAGTGTGAGTGGGAAAGCATTTATTTTTGATTGTTTTCCCACCACAAATTATAATTGGATTTCTTGACTTCTTTTTTTGAAGAAATTTTAAAATTAATTTTCATATTGATCATAATCTCTAAAAAAATCTGCATAATTACCATTAGGGCATTGAATTTCACTGAGATAGATACCAAGAAAATGGTAAGGTAAAAATATCAGCAGTTTTCTTTGTGTTTATGTAAGAAATCAAAGCCATGCTTCATGAATGTTATGTACTAAACACAGTAAACACATCTGCCTTGCAGGTAAGTACATGGTATAACTGTGCCCTCACGGTTCTATTTTTAGTGACAAGAGAGCATGGCTTTAAAACGTGGAAACCATGTGTGTAATCAGTCCGTAGCTGATCCCACAGCACAATCTGAGTGCTCACTTTTTCTTTCAGTTTTGTGTTGCGAGACGGCCACATTGCATGTGCTTTGTTGTGTGAAGTGCGTTTTGCTGGGGCTTAAAAAGAATAAAGTGCCGAGTCATCCACATGGCAGAGGATGCTCACCAGGCTGTGAGATCACGTTCACATTTGCATGGCTTCTATTCCAGATGCCTGTCTCAGTTTTAATAAGATGCAAAACAGCTTGTTATTTATAGGAGTGTAGAAGCTTGTCTTCAATGTGAGTTTGTGTGTATGTCTGGAATGTAGCAGCAATTGATCTTAGAGATACCCAGTAAATGCAGGTTTAAATACCCATCACGATGCTCAGTTGGTACTAAGAGAAAAAAGGCACTTGAGGAGTCAACAGATGAGATCTTCTAACTGACACAAAGGAGTGTTTGTTGACAAAATTGCTTAACTATATGATTTGTCATCCTTTGTACAGGCACAATCATGATCAGAATGAAAATTAATTTAAAATTGTTCAGGAACAGTAGAGGCTGGAAATTATTAATTGCATATTGTATAACATGATTGTGTGGAGACATTTTCTATACCATCAAATTATATTTGTAGAATAGTTGTCAAAATGGAGAAAACATTAAATGTGGGAACTAGACCTGAAGCTCCCTGTTAACAAGATCAGCAGTCATTAAATGTGGGAACTAGACCTGAAGCTCCCTGTTAACAAGATCAGCAGTCATTAAATGTGGGAACTAGACCTGAAGCTCCCTGTTAACAAGATCAGCAGTCATTTCATTTCAGCAAAGTGACGTCATCTTTCCAATGGAATTTTATAATTAACATTGCCTTCCAAATGGGATCAGTATTTTATCACACTATTAGTTTGGTATTTTTGTTGAAATTTAATTTATAATACTTAGATGTTGGCGCATGCATCTCTAATCTGCATGTATCATTATTACTAGCCAGTTTTGAAAGAGATGTATCTTTGCTCTGGAAATTGTTATTGAGTATGTTAAAGCTGTAATGAAATGCTTCTTCTTAAAAAATATTTTAAAAAATAAAAAGCATCCTACAAACAAACAAAATTTAATTTATAACTGTGGTTTCTTAAGAAATGTAACCCCAAGTAGTTTGTTTGCATGTACATATTGAAATGTAGTTGGGCGGAAAATTTAACACAGGCTAAGGAAGAATTATTTCTTCAGAAAAAGTTCTGAGCATTTTTTAAGTTATCAGAAATAGTGAATTAGAACATGTAGTTGGGTTTCTAAACCTGTGAAATCCAGTTGCTTGACTTGTTACTCATTAATCCACATTATAACTGTAATAAATTATTTATATGATATATTGATTATGTTTAACCAAGGGTCATAGTACTTATACTGAGGGCCAAAATTATATCTAGGAAATGTATTGATTGCATATATTATGATTGATGCTGGCATTATATAGGTATGAAGTAATTATTTAGTTTGATAGAAATTAATTCTAAACAAAACATGGCATAAAGACTCAATTTTATACATTTGTGTATCAGTTCAGTCTTGTTTCACAAAGATTATATAATTAATAATAACAGTCTAAACTGATGGCCTCTAGTCATAAAAAAGCAAAAGCATATTTTCCACTTTAGAGGAATAATTCTCACCATTCTAGGAGCTTGAATCAGGAACAGCTGAAGGTCTGATATTTGAGTGTGGTGGGGTTGGAATGCTTTCAAAACAGCAGTTCAGCCAATTTTCAAGAAAAATCACAGTGTTTCAGTTTTGAACTTTGATGTACTTGGAACGTATGCAACAGAACGGTTTCTTCTTGGTGTTGCCTGCCAAGCTAATATGTATGCCACGTTCATTTCCCTCATGTTTGGGAAGCTCAAGTATATAGGAAATAAGAGTTTTCCTGATCCATTTCTCTCATCTCAGGGGCAAGAACAAGATGAGAAGCATTTGAAATTTCCTCTTAAATTATGCAAAAATGAAACTGTCTGGCTCATTTAAATTGTTGAGTACCTACTGTGTACTCCAGGCCTGCATGATCCAGTGTTACAAAGATAAGTCAAGCTCTGCCCTCTGACAGGTTATATTCTAATGGAGGGTTCTTATTCGAAGTGTCCTAGAGGAAATCAAACCATGAGATAGCGCCTGGCCTGCCATGGGAGACTGGCAGCCGCTCTGCTCAGTAGCCTCGAAAACAGAAAGGCCAGTGCAGAAACAGCATTGTAAATGCGAATTGCAGCTGATCAGGTGTTAGGAGTAGCTTCCATTTCACTGTAATTACATTCATTTTTAAGTGGAAAAAGTTTGACTAATATGGTAGATTTGCGGAGATTGCACTGAAACAGGGCCAGAGTTCCAGCAGGCTGCTAAGAAGGAAGTTCGCATTCCACACCTAGGAGAGAGGACCTGCTAGACTTAGCGGGTGAGGCGTGGTTGGAGTAGGGCTGTGTTCCTGGGCTAGGCCAGTTGCATGTGCTCCTGGATTGCAAGTTGTCATCCTTAAGCATTTGGGAGTTTGAACATTAAATTCTTTGAAATGTAGTTTAGAGTGGACTCTTCAGGTTGTGAGAACATCAGATGTTCCTGAAAATTAAAGTATTTTAATTGCTCCTTCAGCTGTTCTTTGTTCTAGGGCATCAACTTTGTGGGAGAACCATAAGGTCACTAACTGCAAGGGCTGTGGATAAGTTGCTCTGTTCCTGTACTTTGAATTTGTGCTGTGTATTATCTATATTATCCTATATTAAATTATGTTATGTGTATATAACTTATTACATATTATTCATAATATAATAAATTTATTAATAATATATGGCATAGTGAATAATATATTGTACTATATAT
>NW_008351693.1:1271323-1279480 GCF_000622305.1 Nannospalax galili
ATATAATATAGAGTACATATTTATAGTACAACATGAAAAAATAGTTAAGCCTTCTTTAACTACCTGAATGAAAATTGAGTTATTTTTAATGAGAAAAAGGATTATCATAATTACTACTTGATTTAAACAAACTTTATATGTTTAACTTTTGGACTTTATTTAGAAGTTGTTTTCTGGCATTTTCTCCTAGCCACATTGTCCTGATGCTTGCTGATGATATGGCGTGCAATGCTAGAAATCCCAAGCCGGCCACAGTGTTCAGCCATAAGAACATGGAGCTCAATGTCTATGGAGATGATGTGGAGGTGGATTACAGGAGCTATGAGGTGCATTATTTAATTTAGTCTATTTAAAGTGTAAAAAAAAAAAAAAATCCTCCCTTACTAACCAGCATGAGGTCTTGTTTAAATCTAATAGCATTTTGATGCCCTCTTGGAAAAATGTAAGCCGAACAGCTTGTACACACAGTTTCATGCATGTTTCACACTGTGGGTATAGGGAGAAATCCAGCGAGAAAGCTGGATATATTGTCTGCTTTTAAAATTAGGTGTGCACGATGCAGACTCAGCTGTTAGCTTTACATTACGTTTTAGTCTCTACTACTTAAGAATGCCTTCAAAGAATCCCAGATGACTAGAAATTCCAGATTGGGAAATTGGGTGTAAAGTGTTAATGAGGTTTTACATGTGGAATACATTCCTAATGAAATGTAAGTGATAAAGTGCACCTGAGATTAAAGATACAGAATTTGGGGGATTATTTATGAAACTGTGCTCTTGCATGATTAATCTATAATTAACTACGGAGTTGTACAGATTAATGTAACTGAATATATATATAAATATTTATATTTTGTATCTTCCCAAAGAATTGCCTGTATAAGCAAATCAGTAAGCATTCTTAGGCTTTGGGGCCAAATTTTAAAGCATAGTATTTAAAGTTTTAAATTAGAATTAAATGAATTTTCTCCAAGGTAGCCTTTGCTTGCTTTTTTAAATTATTATTATTATTTTCTTTAGGTAGTGTCTTGCTATATAGCCCAGTCTGACCTTGGACTTCCAGTTCCCTTGCCCTAGTCTCCTGAATACTGGGGTTGGAGGGTGTGCAGCCACATCAGACCACTTCTCAGTTTTAGAGCAGTCTCTTGGAGGTATATGTTTAAATGTATTAACAGATATTTTCCTTGAGGTGTAATTCCTTTTCTGTTTCTCTTTTCAGTTTATGCAGAACAGTCTATATGTAGGAACGTTTTAAATTAAATTTTTTTTTCAAGTTCTTCAGATTCTGTTTCATATGATTTATGCTGTTATTTTCAGGTAACCGTGGAGAACTTTTTACGGGTGTTAACTGGAAGGATCCCGCCTAGCACTCCTCGATCAAAGCGTCTTCTTTCTGATGACAGAAGCAATATTCTTATTTATATGACAGGTGATTTCAGAGTTTAGAGCTTTCATAGTGGACTAGGTTGATGCATGTTGAAAGGAAACTCACATGTACAGATGTTTAAGTACACGCAGTGGCTTTTGGTTGATATATCTTCTCATGTAGTTTATTTTCATGATATAGACCTGCTTGAAATAATATTTGAAAGTGATACAGGTTGAGCAGCCTTAATCTAAAAATCTGAAATTCAAAATGCTCCAAAATATAAATTTTTTGGCTACCTGTAAAGATGCCCCAAGTAGAAAACTTCATATCTGCCTTCATTGACAGGTAGGAGTCAAAAAGCAAGCACACTAAAAGTGTACAAAATTACCTTCAGGCTCTGTGCATAAGGTGGGTTATGAAACATAAATTAACTTCCTGTTTATATCTGGGTCCTAGTCCCAAAACATCTGACTACGTGGAAACAACTGGAACTCTCCTGGCACCCACGTTTCTAACTTTCCCGCGGTTCCTTATTTCCTGTCTCCTTGATCTTTGCGGAATCACCTTTTATGGAGACTCCTGCTTTGTGTTGATGCCTTCAGTTTTATTCTGCTTTAGTCATCCTGCTGAAGTGCTTCATAGAAATTACAAACCTGTCCCTTCTCTGCTTAAAACTTTACAGTGATGGGGCTGGAGAGATGGCTCAGCAGGTTAAGAGCACTGACTGCTCTTGCAGAGGACCCGGGTTCAATTCCCAGCACCCAAATGGCGGCTACGAACTGTTCTTAACTCCAGATCCAGGGGAATCTGAAGCCCTCTTCTGACCTCCGCGGCATTGCACAACACGGGTGCACTTGCATACATACAGGCAATACACTCATACACATAAAATAAAAATAATAAAATATTAAAACAACAGCAACAAACTTTACAGTGATCGTAGATCAATTCAGTCTTAAGTTTTAGCAAACCTAAGAAGTAACCCAATGTAAGTACTCAGACCTTATCCTAAAATTCTTACTCTGTTCTGGTCTGGGGTGGGATTCATGAAACTGAGTGAGCATATTCCCAAGATGGAAGAGGTAGTTGTAGTTGTTCCTGTGCCTTGAGGAATGTTGGAACTAAGGCACTCTGTGGCCTGGCTTAGTTCTCTTACCACACGTGTGTGGGCCCAGGTATTAGATGTTGCATGGCAGGCAGCAGCTAGTCTGACTCTGTGGTGCTGCAGTCATTTACCACTTTTTAAGATTCCACAATTTACAAGCTTTATAAATGAATAGAATTAATGAAATCAGGGAGTTTTTCATTTTAACTTCTCTGAAAATTAAAAGAAAATTTGTGCTTTTCAGGGAAATGCAATAAAGTAGTTTTATAGCTTGGCTTCAGTTGATGTACTAAGCTATGGGTTTGCATATTTTCATATTTCTTTTCCTGGTTAGGTGATATGGAAGGAAGTCCAGTAGTTTAGGACAGAGCTTGCTGGCCTGTGCTCCTGAGTTGGACTTGGCTTTTGAGGACACAGTCGTATCTGTTTGTTTGTATGTTGTCTCCAGCTCCATCCCTGCTGCAAAGCCAGAGTCTAGTAGCTAGTTCAAAACACGTTTTTTGTCCAGTTCTTTCTAGAGAAAAGTCGCTAAAGTCTGTAACATAGAACAGCTGATGATTATGATAACAGATTGATAATAGCTAATATTTGGAGGCTTTATAGCTATCATGTACTATCTTAAATTATTGTGTGTGTGTGAGCACATTTCATCCTTAGAGCAGCCTGTTGGCTTAGGTGCCGATATCTAGAGCTGCCGTGTGGTTGTGTGGGCCTTACAGTGCACACAAGCACTTGGCCTAGCTTTATGTGGGCACTGAAATCTTGTGTGTTTAGACTTACCTGTGTGTGGTGCCCTCTCAAAGGAGGAATATATTTTTCCTCACAAAGCCATAGTCACCAGACACTAAGGATCTTAAGAGGGTGAAAAATAAAATAAACTTTATTCTCCTTTGCTCCCAGTGAAGGTGCCTTTAAACATCGACACAAGGACCCACATAAGCTGGTGATGGTCTGACTTTATGACTGAGGAAGACGAGGATGAAGTTACTAACTCAAAATAGCATAGGCAGTAAGCAGCACAGCTAGTTTAGTCCAGACAGACTGGCTCTGTCATGTCACGGTCTTCTGGTAGATCTAATGGATTGTGCTCACTGGTCAGTGCAGAAACATCACCCTGTAGTTGAGATTCATACTCAGTAGTAACAGCATTATGAGTGTGCACGGAACAGCACACGCACAGCTAGTGGTTTAGACCCTTCTTACCGAAAGTGTAGAGAATTTTTATGAGTGAAACAAAGTTATGACTTGCTGATGCAGCCAGTAGGTAGGTTTGGAATTGAAGGACAGAGAACTCATAAAGCTTTATATGTACTATTTTTAATGTAGTCCGTCATTCTATTTTAGTTGATAGGATAGAAAATTAAATTTGTTTTCACAGCCTGTATTAAAATATTGCAACAAATGATGTAAGTGTGTGTATCTGGATGTATTTATTATTGCATAGACTTCTGTATGCATTAGAAAATATGCCTGTGCTATCATTTTGACTCTTTCTACAAGGTCATGGGGGAAATGGTTTCTTGAAATTCCAAGATTCTGAAGAAATTACCAACATAGAACTTGCAGATGCTTTTGAACAGATGTGGCAGAAAAGACGGTAATTAGCAAATAATGCTTTTCATTTCTTTTTTCTTTTTTCTTCTTGGCAATGCAGGGTACTGAACACAGGGCCTTAGGCATACTGGGCAAGTGCTTTACCCCGAGCTTCGTCCTTAGCCCCAAGCCAGTGACTTCTTTTTAGAAGATAATTTAATCTCAGAACTTTTGTGGTGGATTTGAAGCTCTTATTTTATATGATTTTTTTTTTTTTTTTTTTGGTCTTTTTGAAACAGGGTCTCTCTATAGCCCCAGCTGGCCTGGAACTCACTGTGTAGACCAGGCTGGCCTTGAACTCACAGAGATCGCCTGCCTCTGCCTCCCAAGTGCTGGGACTACAGGCGTATGCCACCACACCTGGCTATTTTGTATGGTTTTTAACTTGTCTTAATCATTTCTTTTACCCTTTGACATTTATATTTGTTATTTCATTGAATTGAATTTTGTAAAAGAAAAATTCAGGGTTATTATATAACACAAATGAATAGACTTAAACAATTTTTATTGTGTGTGTGTGTGTGTGTGTGTGTTTGTGTGTGTGTGTGCTCATGTGCCACAGTGTGCCTGTAAAGGTCAGAGGAAAACTTAAGGGAGTTGGCTCTGACCTTTACCAAGTGGGTTCCAGGGACTGAATTCAGGTCATTAAGCTTAACTGCAAGTGCTCTAATCCGCTGTGTCGCCTCACTGGCCCTGAGTTGACTCTTACGATCACCTTTCTTGTTATTTCGCTTCATTTTTGGAAAAAATAAGAATCCCTTCAGCCAAATCCCTGATTATTTCTGGACACTGTGAACATCTATCTATATTTCCATTTGTAACTTTTCTTCCCAGGACGTTTTCTGGTTCATAGTGTTACAGTGATGTCTTCTTTATTCTTTAGAAGAAAGTTACTGAAATTATGGTTGCTGTAAACTTTGTGGCTTCACTTACATTAAGTGTTGCATATCTTGTTAGTAATCCTTGGTAAGGGTCCTGTTAGTTGACTGTCACCAGCATATGAACATAAACACACGGGCAACAGGACTGCCTTGACCTCGCTGCCTGCAGCAAGCACGGATGGCTTGCTTTTTATACACACGACATGCGAGGGGCTGTGACACTCACTCTGCCTTCGAAGCACCTGAAATACAGGGGAGAGGTAGGTGGATGCACAGCTGTGGCGCAGAATTAACACCCATGTTGAAATGTCCACAAGAGCAGAGTGTGGAAAGGCTGAGAAGCAAGCTTTCTCTGACACTGGCAGTGTTGGACACATACTGGAAGTCATATTACTTTTAGTAGGAACTCTTAAGATGGAGACTGTTGTGTTCACTTACACAACCAAGCACAGGCAGGTTAAGTAACTTATGAAACCTGAAAAGCTAACAGTGCCAGAGCTGGGACTTAGGCCCAAGTGGTCTGCTCCCAGCTTGCTCCTGGTTTTACTGCCTGGCCCTTCATAACCAGCTTTCTGATCCTTAAGGTCCTCCATGTTTTTTTCCCAGAACAACTGTGTTATTATTGTGCCTTCTGTCATGCCTGGCTATTGGGGTTCAAAATTCTGTACCTCCTTTTCTAGGAGAAATGCTAGCTGTTTACCAGCCTTTGAATCTGAGGAAAACCTCCTTGAAAACCTAATTCCTTCCTCCTTCTACCTTGCCAGCTTCCCATCGTAGGGTATAGTGGAGATCTGTTTACGTTACTCTTTTTAAAAACTATAAATAAAAACAAACCACTTTGGTGAAGTGGAGACTTCATATGGGACCATTGCAAGGTGGCCCCACCCCAGAACTTTTCGAAATCAATTTTCTTCCATTTTAAACGCTAGCTACATACCCAGAGCGGTTTCCCTTTCCCAGACCTTGTTGCTTCCTAAATGGGAGCTTTTTCCTTTGTCTGTTGAGTGTAACAGTGGTCACCTTCACTGCCCACGTCAGGTGTCACCCTTCCCTGACCGTCTCTTTGTAGTCCCTCTGTTCCTTCCTCAGTGCTCATAGAGTTTGACTTTGTCAGGCCCTAAGCTCCATGAAGGCAGAATTTTTGAATCCCCAGCCTGATGTCAACATATTATATCCCCCATTCATTCTCATTCTCTCCATTCTCTCTCTCTCTCTCTCTCTCTCTCTCTCTCTCTCTCTCTCTCTTTTTTTTTTTGAGAGAGTGTCTCTGTGTGTATCTCGGGTTATTTATGTGTGTGGCACAGTCTCGTTATGTAACTCAGGCTGGCCTTAAACTCATGATTTTCTTGCCTCAGTAGTTGATGTTACAGATGGATGCCACTAAATGAGTTCATTACTTTTGAACTCAGTATTTCAGGACACAGGCAGGATGCAGCCAGATTCTTTGCCAGGATGTAGAAGCAATGGGCTCTAGTCCAGTTCCTGTTTTTCTCTGAGACCTCATGAGCAGTCTTTACTTCCACATCTCTGTTCCATGTTGGCCTTCTGAATGTCCAGTCAGTGGCCTGTTGAGCTCTAGACCCTTTAGCCCACAACTCCAAACTCTTCCACGTTTCTCCTGCAACTGCTTCTAAAGGCCTAGAAACCACATGGTCAGGTTTATCACACCATTGACCCTACTTCTCAGTACCAGCTTTCTGTGTTAGTCTTTTCATTGCTAGGACAAAATACGTGATAAGCAGATTTAAGGAGGAGAGACTTATCATGTCCCCAGTTGTGCAAGGTACAGCCCATTATGGTAGGAAAGGCACAGTGGCTGGGTGACTGTTGTGGTGGCAGGAGCTTGTGGCATGGGATGTTCACATCTTGGTGGATCAGGAAGCAGAGAAAGCAGGCCAGAACCAGCCCTGAGTCTGTGATGGTTAGGTATGAAATGCCTGCCCCCACCCCCACCCCTGCTCATTTGTTTGAACACTTGCTTCCTAACTGTTGGAGCTGGTGGACCTTGAAGGTAATCCTGATCTTTTGATATGACCACAGTCTTTGGTTTCCTGAACCACAGAGGTGAATATACTGTTCCACTGGCTCCCACCACCATGGATAGAGCTGCTCAGCTACCATGCCATCCCCTCTGTGAGGACAGTTATCTGAGGACTGGAGAGCCAACATGAAGTCCCCAAGTTGCCTCTGGGGGTGAGAAAGTAGCTAATACAGCCGCTACACCAGCTCTTGGTGTGTTTGCAGCAGCTCATTCCTTTTAGCTACGTGCATTGTTTACCTTCTGTTACAGCCAACATTATTTGAGTATGGTGACTGAGTCGTGTGCACATATATGAGATAGAAACATAGACAGAGTATATACACATGTATGTTCATACATATGTTTGCAGTTGAGTTATGTACATGTTCAGTTTCCAAGACAAGTTGAGTGTTGGGTTTATTCAATGTTTGTCTGAATCATATGGCTTAGAACCAAAGGAGAAAGGTGGTGGCAGCTACTTGTGACATAACCACTCTTGGGTGGTTTTCCTGGATAGGATTCTTCTTCTCCTTCTCCTCCTCCTCCTCCTCCTCCTCCTCCTCCTCTTCCTCCTTCTCCTCCTCCTCCTCCTATCTTCATCTTCATCTTTTTGAGACAGGGTCTCCCTGTAGCCCCAGCTGGCCTGGAACTCACTATGTAGACCTAGCTGGCTTTGAACTCACAGAGATCCTCCCGTCTCTGCCTCGTGAATACTGGGACTAAAGGAGTGCCCCAGCACGCCCTGGCTGATGGGATTCTTATTTTAACCTTAGCTAATAGATGGCTGTGGCTTACCCTGTGGAAGGATTGGAGAAATGTTGGTGTACAATTAGCAGAATGATTCTTGTCACAAATACTGTCACTTTTCTTTCAGCTACAACGAGCTGTTGTTTATTATTGATACTTGCCAAGGTGCATCCATGTATGAGCGATTTTATTCTCCTAACATCATGGCTCTAGCCAGTAGCCAAGTTGGAGAAGATTCACTCTCAGTAAGTGCGTTTTCCCTGTTTATAGACTATAGGGTTGTGTTGTTTTGTTTTGTTTTAGTATATAGCTGTTTATGAAATAATACTTTATAAATATGTTTATATGTCCTTGTCTTAGACTTTTTATTATTTTTGAAGTTCTTAAAAAATTTTTGAATAACTACATGATTAGAAGAAGCATTTCATTACAGCTTTAACATA
>NW_008351693.1:1279817-1280257 GCF_000622305.1 Nannospalax galili
TCTATAAAGTCATCAGGTAGATTTCAATGGTAATGTTTATCACCTCTACTAATTAACATGATGTAAATTCACATGCTTCCTCCTCGACTATAATACATTTTAAAAAATTTGTTGATTTCTTTTTTTTTTGTGTGTGTGTGTGTGTATATCACACAAACCATCCCAAACCATCTCATGTTCGAATATACACCCACTTCCCAGATGGCACCCTCCCATAGCCTCCCTCACCCAAATAGAGCCCCTATACTCTGATATTCCTGCTACTGTCTGCTGTGTTGTCGGCACCCCCAGCCATTCCCCACTACTTGCCCTTCTGGTGACTCTAGTCAGCCTATCTAGAGGTCTTTGTTTTAGGAAGATCAGCTGTTCCTCACCTAGCAGCAAACAGTTGCCAATATTCCTTTAGATGAGATTGGGGTCTGCTGTTAATTTCACAAGTT
>NW_008351693.1:1281141-1283007 GCF_000622305.1 Nannospalax galili
TCTTCTCTTTCAGGTTATTTCCCTTTACCTCCCTGGTTTCTTTTCATGATCTGGACTCATGCTCACATATAAGTATTTGGTGCTAACATCCATATATGAGGGAGACTATATGTCATTTGTTCTACTGAGTCTGTGTTATTTCACTTAGTATAATAGTTTCTAGTTCCATCCATTTACCTGCAAATTTCATGATTTCATCTTTCTTTACTGCTGAGTAAAACTCCATCGTATAAATGAACCACATTTTCATTATCCACTCGTCAATTGAGGAACACTTAGGTTGCTTCCATCTGTTAGCTTTGTGAAAAGAGCAGCAACAAACATGGATGTACATGTGTCTCTGCAATACGATGACTTCTTTGGGTATACGCCAAGGAGTGGTATAACTGGGTCAAATGATAGGTTCGTTTGTAGTTTTTTAAGAGTTCTCCACACTGCTTTCCATAGGGGTTGAACAAATTTGCAGCCCCACCAGCAGTGGATGAGTATTCCCCTTTCCCCAAATCCTCTCCAACATTTGATATCATTTGTTTTCTTGATCTTAGCCAGTCTCACTGGGGTAAGGTGAAATCTTAAAGTGGTTTAATTTGCATTTCCCTAATAATTAGTGATGTTGAACATCTTTTAAGTTGCTTCATAGCCATCTTTACTTCTTTCGAGAACTCTGTTCACCTCCTTAGCGCATCTTTTAATTGGGTTACTTGTCTAGATTCTCTGTTTTTAGAGTTCGTTATATATTCTGGATATTAAACCTCTGTCAGATGTGTCACTAGTGAAGATTTTCTCCCATTCTGTGGGTTTTCTCTTCATTTCCCTGGTTGCCTCCTTTGATGTACAGAAGTTTTTTAGTTTAATGAGGTCCATTTGTTAATTCTTGCCCTTGCTTCCTGAGCAATTGATGTCCGATTTAGAAAATCCTTTCCTACACCTATATCTTGTAGGTTTTTCCCAATGTTTTCTTCTAACAAAAAAAAAGGGGTTTAGTTTCATTCTTCTACAGGTGGAGATCCAGTTTTGCCAGCACCATTTGCTGAACATGCTGTCTTTCCTCCAGTGAATATTCTTGACCCCTTTGTCAAATATCAGGTGGCTGAAATTCCATTTACTCATATTTGCTTCTTCAATGTTGTTCCGTTGATCTATGGGTCTATTATTGTGCCAGTACCATGTTGTTTTTATGACTATAGGTCGTAATACAGCTTGAAATCTGGTTTGGAATCCCCCCGGCATTGCTCTTAGTGCTCAGTGTTGGTTTGGCTATCCGAGGTATTTTGTGCTTCCATGTGAATCTTAGGATGTTTTTTTCCAATGGATTTGGATTGGCATTGCATTGAATCTATAAATTGCTTTTGGTAGGATGGTCATTTTCACAATATTAATTCTTCTAATCCATGAGCATGGGAGGTCCTTCCATCTTCTGATGTCTTCCTCAAACTCTTTCTTTAAAGATTTAAAATTTTCATTGTAGGGATCTTTAATGTCTTTGGTAGGTTTATTCTGAGATTTTTATTTTTTATTTTTTGCAGCTATTATGAAGGTATTTCCATGTGCTCTTTCTCTGATTGCTTGTGCTTGGCATATAGAAAGGCTACAGACTTTTGTAGGTTCATTTTGTAACCTGCCACTTTACTGAATGTGTTAATAATTTCTAGGAGTTTGTGCGTGGAATTTTTGGCATCCCTTAGATATAATATCATATCATCTGCAAAAAGGGATAATTTGAGCTCTTCTTTTCCAATTATTACTCCTTTAATTTCCTGCTCTTGTCTTACTGCTCTTGCAAGAGTTTCAAGCATGATGTTAAAGAGAAGTGAAGATAGTGGACAGCCTTGTCTGGTTTCTGATTTCAATGGGAATGCTTCCAGT
>NW_008351693.1:1283758-1284523 GCF_000622305.1 Nannospalax galili
TTTCTTTCTTTTGGTTAACTGGGCTAGCGGTCTGTCAATCTTGTTTATCTTTTCAAACAAGCAGCTCTCTTTGATTCTTTATATTGTTTTGGTTCGACTTCATTAATTTTTGCCCTGATTTTTGTTATTTCTTCTTGTCTGCTGTGTTTGGGTTTCATTTGTTCTTGCCTTTCCAGTATCTTGAGTTGTAGTGTTAGGTCATTTATTTGGGCTTTTTCTAATTTTTAATGTAGGCACTTAGAGCTATAAACTTCCTTCTTAGGACTGCTTCTTCAGCGAGTCCCAGAGGTTTTGTTGTGTTGTATTGTCCTTTTCATTTAGTTCCAGGAATACTTTTATTTCTTTCTTAATTTCTCTTTTGACCCATTCATCATTTAGCAGTGCGTTGTTTAATCTCCCTGTGTTCATGTGGTGATTAGGGCTTCTTCCGGTGTTGATTGTAAGCTTTATTGCTTTGTGGTCTGATAAAATGCTTGGAATTGTTTCAATCTTTTTGTATTTGTTCAGGTTTGTTTTGTACCCCTGTATATGGTTGATTTTGGAGAAGGTTCCATGGAGTGCTGAGTAGAAAGTATGTCCTTTGGTGCTTGGGTAGAATACTCAGTAGATGTCTGTTAAGTCCATTTGATATATGGTATTGTTTAATTCAGATGTCTCTCTGTTAACTCTGCCCTGTTGACCTATCTAATGGAGACAGTGATGTATTGAAGTCCCCTACTGTTAATGAGTTTGGGTTAATCTGGGTCTTAAAGTCCTGTAGTATTG
>NW_008351693.1:1285027-1285618 GCF_000622305.1 Nannospalax galili
GGTAGTCATTCCTTCTTCAGCTCTTTCTATTGCTTCCAGAACTCTCTGAAGGGGTTTTTGTGGACATGAATTCCTTCAGCCTGTTTATGTCATGGAAGTTTTTTCTTTCCCCTTTGACTATAATAGACATTTTGGCTGGATATAGCAGTCTGAGTTGGCATCTGTAGTCATTTAAAACTGGGAATACTTTGGTCCATGCTCTTCTGGCTTTAATGGTTTTCACTGAAAAGTCAGCTGTAATCCTAATGGGTTTTCCTTTATATGTGACTTGTTGTTTCTCTTTTGCAGTTTTCAGTATTGTCTCTTTGTTCTGCATGTTCAGTGTTTTTACTGTGATGTGCCATGGAGAGTTTCTTTTCTGGTCCTGTTGTCTGTTTGGTGTTCTATATGCTTCTTGTATTTGTATGGGCATGTCTTTCAAATTTGGGGTCGTTTTCTTCCACGGTTCTGTTGAAGATCTGGTCCGTGCCATTATCTTGGGAGTCTTCTCCTTCCTGTATGCCTATGATTTGTAAATTTGGTCTTTTTATGGTGTCACACAATTACTGCATATTCCATTCTTGTTATTTCTTAAATTTTTCATAATCTTGC
>NW_008351693.1:1285700-1290833 GCF_000622305.1 Nannospalax galili
GTTGTTTCTAATTGGCTTACTGAGTGTTTCACTTCCTTCTTCATTTCAGCCAGAGTATTCTTCAATGTTTCTAACTCTTTTCTGAATTCATTCAGAAATTTATCCCTATCTTCCTTAAGTTCTTTGATTTCTTTGTGTGTCCTTTAAATTCGCTGAATTCTTTTATCGTGTTTATAATTGTTCTTTTGCGTTCCATGTCCTGCATTGTCTCTAGGGGGTTTTCATTGTATTGGTAGTTGGTGTGGATATGTTATTTTGGTTTTTCATGTTATTATTTTTTCTTTGTGATTCTTGTGTGAAACTCAGGCCTTCAAGTTTAGGTCTGCTTCTTTTTGTAAACTTTAAGTGTCTTTGGGTTTACTTTTGGGGCTTGAAACCTGGTTCCTCTAAGCTTCAGATTCTCTCTTTTGATTTTATATTGGAGTGGCCAGATTGCTTTTATCTTCAGGAGTTCCCACAGAGGCCCAAGTCAGATGAAGATGAGGATCAGATGCTCTCAGGCTTTCTCCCCAAGGTCTGGATCCCTCCAGGAAAGATTTTGGCTTCAGGAATTTGGGGTTGGACTGGCCTGGGCCCAGGGCCTAGGAAAGATGCTAGTCTAGGGAATATGGTGGCTGTGCCACCCAGATATGCAAAGGGAGATGGGGGCGGGAAGCAGCACCCAGGGCTCCTGGGGACTGCAGGGAGGAACTGGGTTGGTCTGGATGCAAAGGATCAGGAAGAGGAAAGGTCAGCCCTGGTATCCAAGAAGGAGGCTGGAGGGTTGTGTGGCCCAGGGAAGCAGGGGGAGGTGAGGGAGGGGCCAGGCCCGGAAGCAGTCCTCCTGGAGACCGGAGAAGGAACTGGGTTGGTCTGGATGCAAAGGATCAGGAAGCAGTGGTGGTTCCCTGGTGTCTGGGGCACCAAGACAAGGAATGGGAGAGAACCCAGGCTAGGAGGAGAGATGATCAGGGGAGATGGGAGGGTGAATGAGGCTGGGGGGTCAAGGATGTAGGGTCCGATTGACTTCCCCCAGAGAGAGATCTGCGGGTTGTGCAGGCGCAGGGAAGCAGAGGGAGGTGAGGTGTCTTAGACTTTTTTAAACCCAGGTAGTTTTGATGTTCTAAATAATTTGTTAAGAAGATCTTCTTTGACATTAACTTTCTCTTTTTTCATAGCATCAACCAGATCCTGCCATCGGAGTCCATCTTATGGATAGGTATACATTTTATGTCTTGGAATTTTTGGAAGAAATTAATCCAGCTAGCCAAACCAATATGAATGACCTTGTAAGTACTGTGTTGGTTTGACTACAGCCCGTTTGTATGCTAATCTTCATGTGGTGTGCGAACTCCCTGGACTCCCGTGGTGCTGTTTTTTTGTGTTGTACTGTGGCCTTTCAAACTGTTTTGAATCCAACTTTAGATTAGTATCTCCTTTTAAAAGTTTTAAGATTTATTTAATAAATAAATTAATAAAGAAATTACAGTTAATTTATTTGTATGTGTGCATGCGGAGGTCAGGTGACGAATTGTGGGAATTCGTTGATTCTCTCCTTCCCCCGTGTTAATCCTGGGGATTCATCTTGGTCGTCAGGCTTGGCTTGAGGTGCTGAGCTGTCTTGGCCCTGTGGTATCTTCTTTAGCACACAGGGTCGAACGCTTTGGCCCAGTCCGGTTGCTATTCCTGAGGCACTTTTCTCTTTTATTTCATTTGCTCATTCTTTTTTACCTACTAAATAGTTTTTAAAAGTATCTGTTCACTTTTTGGAGTTTACTTAACTCTTTAGGGGTCACATAAGATGGTAGCTCTTCCAGGAAGTCTCCCTGAACTCTTCCTTGGAATTGATTTTACCTTTTCAGAGCATCCATAGAACTTTATTTCTCTTTTGTTGGTCTTATGAATTAAGTGGAAGTCTTTGTCACTTAATGTGAAGCTCCTGGAAGAGAGGGACGTCACCTTACATATCTTTATGTGCCCTATAGTTTTCTTTAGACATAAGTTGTTGAGTTTGATTAAAATTTTCTTGGCTTTTTTTGTGCTGATTGCATCATTTTAATTAAAGCAACTGAATTGCTATTGAGTGTCACATAATGAGAAGCTGGGAACAATCGTTGTGTGAGGACTTCTGGTCTTTTCTCTTGTTCATACCTTGGTCATTCATTCAGAACCCCCCTCCTTTTCCTCCCCCTCTTCTCCCTCCCTCAGCAGTAATCAGTTGCTAATAGTTCCTAGGCTAGGTTGGGGCCTGCTGCCCATTCCCCTTGTTGTATGCTGGGTTTTTGTTTGATTGAGTCAGCATGGGGACTGTGCATGCTGTCACCATTGCCACAAGTTCACATGAGCAAACTTTCAGTGGACTGAAAGCCTTTGTTTCCCCATGTTTATGCACCACCCCTGGCTCTTACAATCTCTCTGTCCCCTCTTCCACACTAGTCCCTGAACCATGGGTGGGTGAGGTTTAGTATAGGAGCCCTATCCAGGGACACTCTCTGCAGTTTCTTAGTCTCTAAAACTTGGCCGGTTGTGGCCTACTGTGTGCATCGCACTCTGTTGCATGAGGAAACTTGGCTGGTGAGAGTTGACGGATATGTTAGTAGTGTCTCTACTCCCTGTTCTGCTGTGTTCCATGAGCCTTAGGTGTAGAGGTTCCACTATAGATGTGTCATTTAGGGCTGAGCATCTCTCAGATATATATGCTCTGTGTGTGACCAGTTGTGGAACTTTGTAATAGCCTCCATCTGTTGCAAAAAGAAGCTTCTTTTATGAATGGTGTACAGTATACTTGTCTGAAAATATAAGGATCTATATTTAGCATACAGTAAGAAATTTCATATTTCTGGACATATGACAGAGATTGGGTTTTCTCTAGGATCTGTGACCTCTCCAGCCTTGTGTATTTGGCTGTATTTACAGTACCACCCACGAGTTCCCTCCCACTGAGAGGGCTTTAAGTCCAATTAGATAGCTGTTGATTACCCCCTAGATAACAGTGCCACTACTGCACCAGTAGAGATAGTTTCCTGTGTCAATCATTGTGGTTATTGGACTTTAGAGCTGGGTTGGACTGTTGATTGATGTTCTCCCTTAGCAGCTTGCATAGTATCCTCTAGAACTGAGAGACCTAGTCTTCAGGGAGAAGGCTTCCAGGTCAGTTCGAGCTCCTTTACTCCAAGTCCTATGCTTGAGGTATGTCTTGTCTTCAGCAATAGGACCTTACCCTTCAAGTTCTGGGAGGTAATCACAGGCTGTGGCAATAGCTTAACTAACTCGAAGGGAGGTTTCTTCTGTCTGACACTGTGTTCCTTGTTATAGAGCCTTCAGGTATACTCATGCACTCATGTTCAGATGGTGTATGTGTATTTTTCAGGGGGGTTTTGAGTTAATACATTTACCTCTGGATTTTTACACCACCTAAGCTTTATTTCTCTCTCCTTTCTCTCTCCCTGTCTAACATCCTTCCTCCCTTCCCAGTTTAAGTGCCCCCCTTTCCCCATTTTCTTCTTGATAATACCCTTAGCCCAGTTAACCAAAAGAAAGGAAGCAAATTCAAATTAACAAAAACAGATGAAAGGGGAAATATTACAACAGACACCAAAAATATCCAGAACATTATAAGGGAATACTTTAAAAATCTATACTCTGTTAAATTTGAAAATCTAAAGGAAATGGATGAATTTCTAAATTCATGGAAACCATCAAAGGGAAACCAAGAAGAGATCAACAGCTTAAACAGACCCATAACAAATTAGGAAATTGAAACAGTAATGCAAAGCCTCCTGATTAAAAAAATCCCAGGTACAGATGGATTCATAGCAGAATTCTCCCAGACAATCAAAGAAAATCTATAACTAATGCTTCTTAAATTATTCGAAAAGATAGAAATAGAGGGAGGGTTCCCAAACTCCTTCTGTGAAGCCAGCACCACTCTAATAACAAGACCAGGTCAAGACACAACAAAAAAATAAAACTAGAGGCCCATATCTTTAGTGAACATAGACACAAAAATTCTCAACAAAATACTCGCAAACTGCCTACAGATACAGGTCAAAAAGATCATTCATCATGATCAAGTTGGCTTTATTCCGGAGTTACAGCGATGGTTCAATATATATAAGCCAATACATGTAATAAATCTTATAAATGGTCTTAAAGACAAAAACCACATGGTCATCTCAGTAGATGAAAAGGCCTTTGACAAAATCCACCATGGATTCATATTTTTCTTGGAAGAGTAAGTTTTCAGGTTTGGAGAAAGAGCAGCATAGCCCCGTAGGGCAGCAGTCTGGAGTTGGGATGCTGTAGGTGATACTTGCATTTGATAAACCTATAGCCTGGAGAAAGTATGGAGTTCTGTAAATGGATTGTTGACAATTAACCTGAGTAATGGGACACCTGTGGGTCATGCCTAGCTGGTGAGTGTGAGGATGGATTGAATAAACCCTCCAGATTTGCATATGAGGATGTGTCTGTCTGTGACAGTTTATTGATGTGGAAAATGAAAGATAAGACTAACAGGAAATACTTGGTATCGGTGTGAGTGGGGAAGCCCTGGGGTGCCCTGGGGTACCTTAGGTTCATTTTCATCATGGGTAAACTAGGTTAATTGGTCTGTAAGGTGGTATATAGTTGCACAGTAATAGCAAGGATGCAGTGAATGGCCTTGCTTTCCTTTCCTTTAATCCTTACATCTTGGGCTACCATGGCATATTTTACTTGCCTGTCACATTTGAGTCAAACCCTACTGTGAAGGATATGGATATAGAAACAACAATGCTGAGTGTGAGTTTAGCACTTGGGAGGCAGAGGTAGGCGGATCTCCGTGAGTTCAAGGCCAGCCTGGTCTACATAGTGAGTTCGAGGACAGCTGGGGCTTCAGGGAGACCTTGTCTCAAAAAAGACAAAAAAAAAAAAAAAATGCCCTTGTAAAAGGGTTATAAAGAGCACCTGCACTCTGTTTTTCTCCTAGCCAGCTTCTTTATGTCATTTCTGATGTTTGTGTGGTTTCTTTAGAGTGTCAAATACTGCAATAGGAATGGCACTTTATCCTTTAAAGCTAGCACCTTGTCCTTAGGTTGGCAGACTTTTAAAGATGTCCTGCCATCTATTTTACTGTTTCACTTGATATAATAAAAGTTGTTTGTGTATGTTTGT
>NW_008351693.1:1290932-1308053 GCF_000622305.1 Nannospalax galili
TTATTATTATTATTATTTCTTTCAGTTTCAAGTGTGTCCCAAAAGCCTCTGTGTGTCTACCCCTGGACATCGCACTGATCTTTTTCAGAGAGATCCTAAACATGTGCTGATAACTGACTTCTTTGGAAGTGTACGGAAAGTGGAAATTACAACAGAGACTCTTAGTTTGCAACGGGATTCACAAATCACGGAGAGCAGGTATTTATCCAAGTCATTATGTGAATGGAATACTGTAAGCTCACAGTCTGGTGCATTTGTATGAGGTGTATTGAGACAAAGGTTGGTGTTTGTTCTCAGTTTGAGTTGTAAGCCAGGGGTTGTGTGTGTGTGTGTGTCTTTGTGTGAGAGGTTGAGTGAAATGGGTATGTGAAAACTTACTTATAATGTGTTTTTCTGTACTTACTTTTGAAAGGCAGAAATACCTTACTGGCATTGAATAATGACCCAGTTAATGGGTACTTTCCTGAGCCCTCTAACCGTTATTCAATGCTGCCCATTCTGTGGGACTCTCCTACTCTAGCAACTTCTGGATTGCCAAAGGGCAGTATGTAAATATTTCAGTTATGAAAACTTCAACGATTTAAAGTTGATGGTATGAATGTAGTAGGAATAAATTTTACAAACTAGCACAAAATGCTTTTCTTACGAAGATTCAGGCAGGATTTTACGGCCTGTTCTAAAATTCAAAGTCTTAGATTTTTTTCTTTTCAGTTTCCTATGGATGTTGGTTGGCTTAAGAAAGTATGCAGAGGCAGGTGAGACGCACAGCATGTCGCTTTTATTTCTCAGTTACGTGATAGCTTTCAAGTTACCTTTGTAACAATCACCAAACTCTAATGCTTCAGGTTAGCATGGCTCTTCTCAGATTCACCTAGAATTTCCTTTGAAGTTTAGCCTATACAGTACTGTTTACTCTCAGCCACTCACACCTGGATAACTGGTCTCCTTTATGGGCAAGGACAGTCTTCATACTTCTTACACTATGCTGTGTGTATTATAATTGGATACTAAAACCTGATTTCAGTGGAAGTTTAGAAAGTTTTGTCATATAGTCCAGAAAATTGGTTTTTTTTTCCTCATCAATTTTCTCTGTATTTGTTTGAAAAAAAAATTATTAGTGCAGACAACTGCCTTATTTTGCCTTTAAGGCTAAAATCAAATTTTAAAGCCAAATTCCAAAGTCTGTTGAATTAGCGCTCCCTCTAGTGTTTATAAATAAACTTAATTTCAGATGTTGCTATTTACCAGGTGTTTTATAATTACTGGTCTAAGTTGGGCAAGATGGTGCTCAGCTATGGCCCCGCCCAGCTACTTGAAAGCTCCAGCAGGAAGAGTGCTTGCACCCAGGACTTAATTAACTGTACAACGTAGGGAGACTCCTCTCTTAAAAACATAACTGATAAGCCTGGAGAGATGCTCAGTGGTTAAGAGCACTGAAGCTCTTGCAGAGGACCCAGGTTTGGTTCCCAGCACCTACATGGTGACTCACAACTGTCCATTTCTGGCCTCTGTGGCCATTGCATGCACAGATGCACATACATACATGCATGCAAAACACTAATACACATAAAATAAAAATAAATCTATAAGTATGACTGGCTACTTCATTCAGTAATTATGAGCATTCTTGTTGTGCTCCAGGAAGTTTTACATGGGTTTCCAAGTATTGCCTTGTGTGCAGGTGATGTTATGTGCAGATGTGAATGCAGCTGGAAGTTTATGTAAAGAAGAGCCTGTTCCCCCCAAATTAGGCATCCTAAGAAAGCTATTTTATGAAGGAAATTATGGGCTGTAGTGTGTATGTGCTTTCTCAAATTTTAGACCAGAAATATTAATACAGTGTTACTAAAAGTGCTATTTTTAAAGCTATGCTTTAAAAATATTTCAAAATATGGGAAACGGTGCAATATATTGGTTCAGAGTTTTGAAATTTATTTTGTGTAGTAACTTAGTATACACTGTTAATTCTGTGGAATGGGGATCATTAGTACCTAATGACTGGAGAAGCTGTAAAAATGAAGTCGTTTTTGTATGTTTTCTGAAGCTTAGGCATGTCAAGCAAAGTGAGGTCGTGGTGTCACAATGAGCTTGGGAGTGTGGCTGTCTCTGTGACACAACTCATCCCTTTAGATGTGTAACCCGGAAGTAGGATTACTGGGCTGGAAGGTAGTTCTGTTTTGATGTTTTCAAGGTACCTCCATTCTACTTTCTACAGCGGCAGCACTGCTTGTATCCACACTGTGCACAGGGCTCCCTCTCCCATGTTCTTGCCAAGCCGGTACGTCTTTGGTCTTTATGGTAAAGTCATTGCAGCAGTCGTGAGGTAGCATCTCCCTGTGGTGCTAATTTGTTTCCCCTGTGGTCCTAACACTGAGCACTTGCTCCACTAACGTGTTGACTGGTCTATTTGTGTTTTTTTTGACAAGTGTCCACTCAGATCCTGAGCTCAATGTTTAGGTGCTTTAGCTATTTGTGTTACTATGTAATTTAAATTTTGTCCCTGTATTAGGTACCTGGCTTGCAAATATTCTCCCATTATATAAATTATCTCTTCACTATGCTGATGTTTCTCCTGCTTCGTGGCGCATTTTAGGCCCATGTAATTCCATTCATCCACTTTTGTTTCTGCTGCCTGCGCTTTTATGGCACATCAGGAAGTCATTGCCAAGACCCTGTCAGGAAGCGTTTTTCCTGTTTTATTGTCGTTTTACAGTTTTATGTTTTTAATACAAGAACCCAGGGTCTTGTGCTGTTCCATTAGCCACACTTTAAGGTCCTGCAGTTTTAGGAGTTACCTTCAAGTTTTTCATTTATTTGAAGGTGATTTTGCATTTGCGGTGAGATAAGTACTGTACTATTCCAAGTGTGATCCGTAGTTTTCCCACCACTAACTTACTGAAGAGACTCTTATCTCGTGTGTGCTGTTAACGTCTTTGTTGAAGATCAGTTGACGTTATTTCTGGGTCCTTTGTTCTGTCCCATTTTTCTGTGCCTCCTGGGCAGTCATGAGATCCTACAACATAAAGTTATTGCTTCTTACAACCTATGCTGTATAGATAATGTGAACCCCAAAGAGGAGCTTGAGAGTTAAGCAAACACGTTGAAGGACATTTCCCTCAGTCTTACTTAATCCACTTGAGAACTTTGTGAAGCAGGCGTAATCTCACCATTTTATAGACGAGTAAGCAGACTGAGAAGTGTTGAGAAGCCTGTCCATAGGTACATGTCTAATAAACAGTAATGCCAGTTGATAACTCCTGGAATGCTTCAAACTCCTGAAATTGAAACACTCTTTGACTCATTCATATTTACCCTGAACTGCTTTGAATTACTTTAAAACAGACCATGCCTCCAATACACAAATAGAAAGGATGCAAAATATGAATTCTATAAAAGGATATAGTATAGAGTGTATTTAAATAAAATAGAAATAAGTGGGTTATTTCAAGGCAGATATTCCTGTAATCACCGGAGAAAGAAGCAGAGCAAATATGATAGCAGTCTGGCCTGCTCCTTGCCACTACACACTCAGCACCCTTGAGGTCAGCCCCGTGTCCGCAGTCTACAGTTTGCTCTTTTTTCCCTGTTTCAGTTTAGCCCCTAACGCTGTGGAATTCATTTATGTTGAATGTAGCTGTAGTTGCTTTTCTTTTTTCATTAAAAAACCCAAACTATCAGTACACATTGCATAAGTGTATGAAACTTTCAAAGAATAAAAATACCATTTAAAAATTACTTAAATAGAATGCTTTTTAGTGTACGTTTCAGGGTTTGGACATATGTATACCAGTGAATAACCATTTGGTCCATCACCCAAGGACTTCATGACTCTCTGTCAACTCTCTCCCCAGTGCTCTTAGAGGCCCCTCATCTGTTTCCTGGCCCCGTGGTTTTGCCTTTTGTAAAATATCCTGTAGATGGAGTCATGTATTGGATAATGTGTTGAGTCTGGCATTTGTCCCTAATGTAATCATTTGATTATCTGTGATACTGTATTTTTTACAGTACTTTAGACTCCTAAGTAATACACTTTTTTATGGTTATTTCACAATTTGTCCATTTAACTGAAGGGCATTTTCTTGGAGGTGTCTTCTAAAGACAGAGGCTCACTGTTGAGTAATTTATCCAGTTTATTTATACTTAGTGCCTTTTGTGAGGTGATCATTGCCTAACCTGAAGTCACAAAAACTTTTTTTCTAGAAGTTTATAGTTTCAAACTTTGTGATTGGGCCTTTGATCTATTTTGAATTAATTTTTTAGTATGATGTGAGGTAGCAGTTGAAATTAATTTCATTTATGAATTAGCTTGTCAGTTTTGTAAGGAAAGAAAGAAGCCCCCTGGAATTGGTATTGGGATTGGCCAGACTGTTAATTTGGAGAGTATGGCTAGCCTAACTGCATTAGGTTTTCCAACCTGTAAACATATCTCAACATTTATTAAATAGTTACTTTTTTGGTTTTGTTTTGGTCTTTTTTGAGACAAAGTCTCTCTTGGAGCCCCACCTGGCCTGGAACTTGCTATATAGACCAGGCTGGTCTTGATCTCATAGAGATCTGCCTGCCTCTGCCTCCTGAGTGCTGGGATTAAAGGTGTGTGCCACCACACCCATGTCTATGTATTTGTTGTACAATTTATTTTTCTAATGATTCTTTTGTTTAGTATCATATTGACTCTGGAGTTGATGAACCAAATCTCTTTGGAAACTGCAGCACATTTCTTTTCTTGACAAAGACACTGACACCCTGACTGCAGAATCTATGTAGGAATGTAGGGACCTGTCTTAGTGTATGCACCATCCAGCACGTGCAGTCTGCTGAGTGTGTACTTAACCAGGGTCACATCAGAAGCGAGAGGTACAGATTTCACAGAAACATCTCTCTGAGAGTTGGATAACATTAATTGTGAAGATTATGAAACTTTGTGATTGACTAATCACTGAACGTTGCTTGTAGTAAATTGATAAGACTGAAACTTATACTCAGAATCAATAAAATGTTGCAAGTAACAGCTGAAGAGTTTGTCCCTAACTTTTCTACATCCTACCATATTTTGAAAGGTGATTAATGAACTCACTAGTTGTATAATTCTATTATCTCAAGCATCTTATTTGGCCATCTGTTTTATTGTCTTATAATAGTTTGCCAGCTTAGTTATCTTAGATCTCATTAAAATGGAAGTTGAGAAGTTAGGTGATTCATTTGACATATAAAGGCACAAAACTAATAAGAAAGCTATCCATTTTGCAAATACTTGCATATAGTTTCAAAATGTGTTGAGCATTTCATAAATTCTTTAGTAATTTATTTTACTATCTGTAATGAACTAAAACTTGGATTGCTTTATGACTTTTAAGAGATTGATGTACACCTTTAATCCCAGCACTCAGGAGACAGTGACAGGTGGATCTCTGTGAGATCAAAGCCAGCCTGGTCTACATAGTGAGTTCCAGGTCAGCTGAGGCTACAGAGAGACCCTGTCTCAAAAAACAAAACAAAACAAAACAAAAACAAAACAACAACAAAAAAAACAACCAAAAACCAACAAAAGAGGCCAGTGTATTTGACCATTGTAGCATGGTGTGTTACAGAATCTCTTCTATAGAAACTGAACATGTACATGTGGAGGTTGGCAAATAACCCGTGTAGGAGAGGGCATGGTTTCCAGCTATTGTTGATTAAAAGTTCCGAAAGGTATCCAGTCAAAACTAGTTTTTATTTAAGCACTAAATGTTAGAATTAAAAGTTTTAAGTTGTGTATGATCTAAAAATTGTGTGATTATTTATGAATCACTGGACATCCATCCATTGGGATGTTTTAAGGATGCGTTTCTGAATAATGTACAAAAGTAGGTTGCAGGGTATCTAAGGTTTCTTTCAGTTCTTTGACTCCATGCTCTGTGGCTCTCCTGATTGTCATGTTAATTATGATACTGCTCCATTCCAGTAAATTAAGTCTGAATGTTGTCATGGGTCAAACTTGTCTGCATGTCTGTAATCTGATGCTGTAGGGAGTATTACAGTGAGATGCTCAATTAGAGTCAGTTCCTGGATTCACATCTTCTACCACTTGCCTACAAAATAACTGTGGGCAAACTACTTGAACGGCTCTCAGGTTCAGTATTTGTAACTTGATCTCATATGTGAAAAGTAAGATTCGGTGCTTCAGACACACTCGTGTTCTTAGTCCTTTTCCACGTTGAGAAAGCTGATCATGTGCGTTGGCAAAATACAGAGTTGTATTTACATTTCATCCATTTGCTTAGAAAATCTATTCTGCTTTTGTTGATCCAAGCTAGTTACTTCCTATTTGGAGTCTGTAGGAATGCTGTAAGGGTTGGGATGTTCTTACCAGAAGGTGGCAGCAGTATTTTATATTTGTACACAGCGGAGACTGTAGCTTTCAGTAAGCTGTGTGCCTCTTTCTCCAGCTCGCTGATGGAACAATGAATTGTCAGTTCAAAAAGGAATAGTAGGAGTTTCTCTGTATGTGAATTGTTTTGCTGTAAGAAACCTAACAACATTTTTTATTTATAAAAAAGCTAAATCTATAGATACTTTTGAATGCCAATTTTTGGCATATTTTAATATATGACTGCATATTATTAAACACTTGAACAAGAAATCGAAGTGTCAAAAATCTTAAGATGTTTATTTGAGGACTATTTGCTTTTAGTTAAACTTTATTTTAAAAGTACATTCAAATTTTAAGATTGACCTTATTTATTTTAACACCAAGAATGTAGGCTTTAAGTAGAACAAGAGGCAGAAGACATTTTAGTAATAATAATAAAAGTCTGTAATCCCAGTTTAGAAATTGCCATTTTTCTTGAAATTGTGGTGTGCCTTTTAATCTAGCCCTTGGGTATTGTACGGTTTGGGTGATGCCAGATTGCTGGCCTTTGGTGCTGGAAGACACCGGCCTGGCACTGTAGAGAGAGCATGGCAGAAGTGGACTTGCTCACAGTTTGGTCTAGTTACTTGCTTTCTGTCTTCATGCGCATTCTTTAACCTTCCAGAAACACGGATTTTTTTTTTTTTTTGTATCTGTGTGATGGTGGTTTTCTTGTCCTTCCGGGGATTTTGAGGACTGCAGATAACGTAGGTAAGACGAGAGTGCTTGTGATGTGGCAGTCCTCGGTCATGTTGCTCTCTTCCGTCAGTGTGGGGTGCAATGCAATGGTGGTACCCTTACCTGGTGCACTGTAGCCCTGTGTATCCAGCTTGATTTTTATTAGCCGTGCCACATACACAGGGCACCCTGCCAGGACTTGTTAACCTGGCGTTCTCATACTTAGCTGAGTAGTTGATGGTTTGAAGTCTATTTTGGAAGATTATGCTTTCAGGGATCCTTTCCCTAGTTTGCAAAATCTATTTGGGGGACTGGGGATATGGCTCACGGGTAAGAGCACTGGCTGTGCAAGCATGAGGGCCCAAGTTTGATCCCCAGCGTGTCGGTGAAAGCTGTGCATGGCTGTGCAAACCTGTAACCCCAGCACTTGGGGGTAGTGTGTGGAAAAAGGAGGATTGCCGGCTCCTGTTGAGCAGCCAGCTTAATTGAAAGCCATGAGCTCTAGGTTCAGTGAGATGCCTTGTCTCAAGGGGATAGATATGGCAGAGAGTTACAGAGTACGAAACGTGATGTCCTCCTCCAGCCTCCGTACATGCACACATGGTGCACACCCATAAATATGTGTGCATACACGTATACATCCCCCACCCCCACACAAATTTAAAAACCAAAACAAAGCAATTATTTTGGTCTGGGGATCTATCTCAGCAGTAGAATATTCACCTAGTGTTCACACAGCCAGTTCTCGTTTGAGCTGCAGATGGGTTTGCTCTACGTCCATTACTATTTGCCTCCTCCTTCAGTCTCAGGTCTGGTGTGCAGGTCCTCACGCAGTGATGTTCCAGGCTTTGGACTTTGTTAGTTCAATAAAATGATGACATTCATCTACTGACACTGTATCACAGGGAACATTATTATGGAATGCTTTGAACAATGAGCTTGATCAACTTCATTATAACTTCCCTAGAAGAGCCTTTCTGTGTTCCTTATCTGATGGCTTCAGCTTCTAATGTTAATTAATATTTTCTATTAGGGTTTCCCAAGAAGTGAAAAATAAACAAAAACTAATGAATTACAAGAGTTCATAGGATATGATCTCAGAGTAGTTAATTTGTCACATGGTGACTAATAGGAATGCTAGCTGATAATTACATTTTGCCACTGGCACAGTGATGGACCACATTTACGTGATTAGACTGTTTCCTGTCATAGATGGAGAGTGAGTTGGCAAGCAGTTTGAACTGAGTTTTATTAAAATTAGTGTATTAATATTTGTGATGGAGGCCTCTTAAAATTAGTTTTTAAAGTCAGCCTAGGAATGGTTTGGTGATGGCACTTTCATGCGCGTGTGTCATTCCAGGGCCGTTCTTATTTACCCCGTTTTATTGTCCTCCCTCCTGGGGAAGTCCTCCCTTCTGCCTTTATCACACGAATTCCATTTCTGTCCCGTCCATCTCATGGCCTAGTTCCTAAAGATGTCTTCTCCCCACTTGTGGCCCCCTTTCTACTTTCATGAACTGCAAACACCCCTCCCCTCCCCCCCCCACACAGAGTTTGAGTCTAGATTCTACGTATGAGAGAAAATATGTGTTATTCCTTCTGAGTCTGCCTTATTTTGCTTAATATAATGATTTGAGGTTCCATCCATTTTCCTGCAGATGTCATGATTTCATTTTTCTTATTGCATTCTGTGTGTGTGTGTGTGTGTGTGTGTGTGTGTGTTAGTGTGTGTTAGTAGTAGCAATTTCCATCTTGGAGGGAAGCTCATTAAGATACGGGATATTAAAAGGGAAGTAAAATGACAGGATGTTTTAAGGGGTGGGGAGGCACATTCTGTCCTGCAGGGAAGGTCCTTAAGCTCCGGGGAAATAACTTAGTAGCTTTAGGAAGTCCCTGAAACTGACCAGATTCACTAGTCCCCTCCCTCCCCAAGCATATCTAAGCCCTAAGACTGCTGAGGGACAGTCTCAGACGAGCTGAACTGACTGCAGGAAACAGACCAGCAGAACTGCCCAAGAGAGATGCTTTCCTGCATATTGAGCTCCTGCAGGCCGTGTAGTACTCTCTAAGTTTACAGCTTTTGAGAGCCATCCCCCATGCAGTGGTGGCTTTGGTGATGCAGTGGTGAGTCGTTTCCTGGCATAACCCCTCATTCATACTCCTGTAAGTAACCCTGATACAACTTGGTTCGCTCAATTGGGCTTTGGTCTGTCACTGGTTCTCTGTCTGGGGTGAGTAGGTGTTTGTTCACATCCCCCAGGAATAGTGTCACACAACAGTGTATTATATTTATCTGTTCACTCTTTGATGGACATTTAGGCAGTTTCTGTGTCTTCGTTATTATGAGCAGTGCTGTACTCAAAACGGATCGGAAGAGTTGTCTTACAGAAGTTTCATTGTTAGATTTTTGAGGAATTCCACACTGAGTTCTATAGTGACAGCCCAGTTACCTTCTCCCAATGAGTAAAGGTTCCTCTACATCAGCATTTGTTGTTATTGTCATTGTTATTATTTTTGATGGTAGCCATTTGACTAGGGTGAGATAGAATCTCAGAGCAGTTTTAGTTTGCATTTCTCTGATGCTTAAGTATGTTGAACACATTCAAGTATTTATTGGCTTTTTTTTTTCTTGAGAATTCTCTGTACAGTTCATTAGGCCATTTATTGATTGGAAGATTTGGGTTTTGGTGTTTCATTTTGTAGCTCTTTATCCTAGGGGCTAATTCTACCCAATGCATAGTCAGCAAAGCCTTCTCCCAGCCCCCGCTGCTTCTCCACACTGTGACTCTGTCCTTTGCTGAGCTAAAGCTTTTAAATTTCATTTGATCCCATTTGTCAAGTTTTGGGATTATTTCCTATGCTATTTGGAGTTGTTTTTTAGAAAGTGCTTGTCCATGCCTGTATCTTGAGAGCTTTCCCTATGCTTTCCTCTGCTGGTCTCAGAGTTTCTGGTCTTACTTTGAGGTCTTTGATCTGTTTTGAAAAACAGCTGTGCAAGGTGGGAAAGATGGATCTAGCTTCATGCCTCTGCATGTGGGCATCTGCTTCCCTGCACTATTTGTTGGAGAAAATGTCTTCTTTCCAATGTTTTTGACACTTTTATCAAGATTGGTGAGTGTGGCTATGCGAGTTTGCTTCCAGGTCCTCTGTCCTGTTCTGTTGATCTTCACATCTGGTTTTGTGCTAGTGCCAGGCTGTCTTTGTCACTGTGGCTCAAGTATAGATTTGAGGTCAGGTACGTGGCACCTTCAGCCTGCTCTTTCTCATTAGGGCTGCTTTGGCTGTTCAGGGTCTTTTGGGTTTTCACTTGAATTTTAGGGGCATTCTTTCTACCTCTGTGAAGCGCGTATTTATATTTTAAAAATTAAAATTTTAAAACATTTTTATTAATTTATTTTTTAAAAATATTTATCATTTTTATTTTATGTGTATGAGTGTATTGCATGTATATAAATGCACCTATGTCATGCAATGCCTGTGGAGGTCAGACGAGCATATCAGATCCCCTGAAACTGGTGTTAAAAACAGTTGTTAGCTGCCGTGTGGGTGCTGGGAACCAAACCTGGGTCCTCTGCAAGAGCAGCCAGTGCTTTTAACTGTTGAGTCATCTTTCCAGCCTGGACTTTGTTTCTTTTAAAGTGCCATTCAGAATATTTACTCAATCCTTACTGTGTACCAACCATTTTGCTGGATATACAGGAGAGACTGAAACATATATCCTGTACTTGTATTTGAAATTTTGCTGGGTATTGTGTTGAATCTGTAGATCACTTTTGGTAATATAGCCATTTTCACAGAATTAATTCTACCAGTCCGTGAGTGTGAGAAGTCTTGTCACCTTCTAGGTCTTTTTCAGTTTCTTTGATGTTATTAAATTTTCATTGTAAAGGTTGTAGAGGTCTTTCACCTATCTGGTTGTGTGTGTGTGTGTGTGTGTGTGCGCGTGTGTGTATGCCTGTCTGTCTAGTTCGTTCTTTGACAGTTTCATACACGTTTCTAGGTATTGCATTTCATTTTTTTGAAGCTATTGTGAGTGGTTTTTCTTTTCAATATCTTTCTTAGCAAGTTTGTTATTGATAAATAGGCTACTGATTTTGCATGTTGACTGTGTGTCCTGCCACTTTGATGCAAGTGCATATCAGGTCTTAAGAGTTTTCTGGTGGAATCTTTTGAGACCCTGTCGTCTTCTACCAGGAGGGATGGTTTGAGACCCTGTCTTCTACCAGGAGGGATGGTTTGACTTCTTCCTTCGGCCTTGTACTCCCTTCCCCTGTCTTACTGCTCCAGCTACAACTTTGAGGGCTCCACTGAATAAGAGCAGTGAGATGGGCAGCTTTGCCTCACTCCTGGTTTCAGGAGATGCTTTTAGTTTTCCCCATTGAGTGTAGTGTTGCCTCTAGGTTGTTGACATATAGCCATTGTTATGTTCAGGTCTGTGGCTTCAGTTCTGGTTTATTAGGGCTTTCATCTTGAAGGGATGGTTAAAAAAGGGTCAAATGCTCTCTCCGCATTGGTTGATGATTGTATGATTTCTGTCCTTAAGTCTGCTTATGTGTTCTAGAACATTTATGGATTTGCATATGTTGAACCAACCTTACATCTTGGATGAAACCAACTTGGTCATCATGTATGATCTTATTGTGTTCTTGAATTTGGTTTGCAAGTGTTTTGTTCGGAATTTTTGTGTATGTGCCCATGAGGGAAATTGGTCTATAGTTTTCTTTTTGTGTTTTATCCTTGTTTGATTTGCTATCAGGGTAATACTGGCTTCATAGAATGAGTTTGGCAGTGTACCTTCCTTTCTTGTTTTGCAGAACAGTTTAAAGAATACTGGTGTTAGCTCGTCCTTAATTAAAGTTTGTACAGTTTGGCAGCGAATCTGTCCAGTCCTAAGACTTTCTTTGTTAGGTGACTTTTCATTACTGCTGCAGTCTTACTGCTTGCTGTGGATCTGTTTGTGTTGTTTAGATCCTATTGATTTCATCTTGGTAGGTCGTAGCTGCCTTAAGAATGTACCCATTTCTAGTTTTGGGGAATGTAAGTTTTCAAATTACTCATTAATGATACTCTGGATTTTACTGGACTCTGTTGTAATATTCCATCTTTTCATATTTTTATTAATTTGGGTTCTTTTTTTTGACTAGTTTGGGTTGGGATTTATTAGTAGTATTTAATCTCTTCAAAAAACTTTCATTGATTCTTTGTTTTGTTTTCCATTTAATTAATTTCTACCTGATCTTTTAAAATTTTTATCACCTATTGCCTTTAGGTTTCGCTTGTTCTTGTTTTTCTAAGCCCTTGAGGTTCATTATTATGTTATTTATTTGGAATCTCCTTTTTCATATTTTATTTATTATTTTTATTTTATGTGTATGTGTGTATTGCCTGCATGTAGGTAAGTGCACCTGTGTTGTGCGGTGCCCGGGGAAGACAGAGAGGCTGTCGGATCCCCTGGAACTGGAGTTACAGACAGTTGTTAGCTGCCATGTGGGTGCTGGGATTCGAACCCGGGTCTTCTGCAAGAACAACCAGTGTTCTTAACCGCTGAGCCATCTCACCAGCCCCAGAATCTCTTTTTTTAGCGTAAACATTCATAACTTGTGGGAATGACTTTTACAAATATGAACATACAGAGTATGTCCCATTCCTGGCTGAGGGTCTAGTAGCAATTGATAGCTGCTGAGAGAGGACAAGTCGTTTCCCTACTGGTGTGCTACCTTGTAGGCTGACTAGGCTCATAGCCAAGAGCATTTGGAAACACAGATTAGACTGAGTAGGCCTTAACAAGAAGAGATAACACTAGAAGGCTATCTAGGGAGGTAATCAGTAGGAGAGAGGGAGGGTCTGAATATGATCTAATGCATTATAGGAAATCTTCAAATCAATAAAAATGTTAAAAACATGTGGACATGCTCTGGACAGGCAACGTTTGCTCAACCTTGTAACCAAGAAGTTTACCATGTATTTTGAGATCATTTAGCTTGTTTATAATGTTAACAAGCTTACTTGGCCTTGGGCTCCTCTTGTAAGCTAAAATATAGCTTTAATCCCTCACGACCTTCTTTGACCCAGAATAATGTTGTGCACATGCACGCACGTGTGCGCATGTTGTGGATATCAAGCAAGTGCTGCAGAAAGAGGGTGTTCATCTGGGAGCAATGAAGACTTTCCCATTTGTGTAGCAAAACCTAGTGGGATTGACACGATAGCATCTGTTTGTGCTGTGTGTGTGGTTCTAGGTCAGGAGGGGTAAGAAAGGGGAATTGCCGGCTCAGACAGATCCTTCCAGCTTTTCCTTCCCCATTTCATGCTGGATGTACAGGTTCATTAAGGAGAGTGAGGCCTCTGTTCAGGAACATGGTTCTGGAAGAAATCTGAAAGAACAGGTTCTCAGAACAGTTTGAATTTTATTCAGCCAAAATAGATGCAAAGAGTCAGGCTATGACTATTCTGACATTGCTGTGGTGTGGCATCACACTGCCACAGTCACTGCCAACCTTCCCTTGGCTCTGGCAAGTTGGCCTTTCATTTTCATATGATTCTAGGAGTTCAACATTTCCTCTGTGGTTTCTTCAGTGACCACTGATCTTTTAAGAATATCTTGTTCAGTAGTCAAGTATTGGTGTAGTGTTTCTTGCTACTGATTTCTAGTCTTATTCCACTAGAATCTGGTAAGATACACGATGAACTACCTCAGTGCTTTGTACTTTTTAAGACTTGCTTTGTGGCCTAGAATGTGGGGTTTTATAGAGTGTTCCATGGGCTGTGAAACTAGTATTCTCTATCTGTTGGTGTTGGGTAGGCATGTCCTTGGAGACAGTCACTCCTTCTACCCCGTTCAGTCAGCATCAGTTGCATGAGGGAGAGGGTCTAAGGACAGATGCTGAGGAGGCACTGAGAAAGCGAGGAGTCCTGAGGAAGCCAGGAAGCATGGAAAATGTTGCTGTCTTGGGTGGGCTGCTGGTGGGTCACTGGTGGGTGGGCAGATCTAGAAAGCCTAGCCAACATACAGGGAAAGAGCCCATGGGTGTATGCCTTTGTAAGTAACTTTATTTCAGACTTTATAAACTTTATACAAAAACCCAAGTGGAAGGCATGATGTGGGTTTTGTAGGTCTTCATTAGGACCACATGGCCCTGGGATCCCACAGAGCGAGTGGGTCTCCCAGGGGAGAATTTGGCACAACAGTTGAATAAAGTATTCCATAGCTGTCTCTTAGGTCCATTCCATATGTGGTACAGGTTAAATCTGAGGTTTCTTTGTTGACATATGTATAGCCCATGTACTGATGAGAACAAGGTACTGAAGCCACTCACTACTGTAATTCCAGGGCTCACCTGACCTTCTAACCCTGTAGCGTTTGTTCTATGGAATTGGAAGCCCCAACATTGGTGCACATGTGCTTAGGATTTCAGTTGCTCTATCTTCTTGATGAATGGTTCCCTTTGTTAATATGTCTTGCCACCATGGCTACCACCCCTGTTCTGGGGATGGAGCATTAGGCCCTTGTGAGTGATAAGCAGGCGTGCTGCCGCTGAGCCATGCCCCCACCTATAGTGACCTTCTGTATCTCTTCTAAGATTGGTTTGATGTGTGCTTTGTCAGCTACCAGAAAAGTGATGCTAGCTTATCTTTGACTTCCATTTGCCAGTGAGTTGCCCCTTTTTACCGCAGATAGAGAAGCACAGCTGACTCTGATGGCCTTTGGCATTCAGTTTCAGATTCATCAGAAGGAAACATTTCTCAAAAGAAAACTCTGCAGTACTGCAAATGAGATGTAGTCCTTCCCCTTTTCCAGGATAAGAAGTTAATATAAATGAGGTAGAAAGGTGGTTTAAATTAATAATGAAGAATAAGTAATTGACTTCACATTTGGGGTTTTTGCTAACTAGATTTTTCTGAAAAACTCTTGTAAACTATCTAAAGACTTTAAACTCACAAAAACAAACTTTTTAACAGAAAGTAGGTGTGTAGCAGGTGCTTCTCGATGAGAGCCTTGCAGACTTTTCCATACTGGACTAGAGCTGCCTATCTAACCCCCAATCCCCACTCCTCACCCTCTACCCCATTCATTGGAAGGGCTCGAGCTTTCTGCAGTGATTCCCCATGGGAGCAGCTGGTATTCTAAATATCAGTTGACAAGGAGTTGACTCTGTTTTTGTGAGTCTTTTTAAATTTCTATAAGAGGAGAGAGTGTCAGTGGGTGCGGGCTGTATTCTGATGTCAGGCTCATGTGGTAGATGGTTGTAATTTCCTTCTTGGTCCAGTCCATGCTGTGTCCAAATGTATTTTATCCAAATGTGTCTTTACAGGTTGCTATGTCCCTTATGCTGGTCTGTTTATCGTGAGCAGAAAGTATTTGCAAGAACCAGTTGCTAAGTAGTATTCCTGAACAGGAAGCTTAAAGAGAGCCTTGCATCAATGCAGAAATCTCTTGGAGAAAACCACAAAAGGAGCTGAAACCCAAGTTTTAAGAGACAATGACTAAGTTAGATTCACTGACATATAAACCTGGAGGATTGACTGAGAGTGGTTATGTATGAGGGTCAGGCCCAAAAGCATGGATCCATTGTGGGTAGGTGGGCTTTCACATCTCATACAGCATTTTATATATATGTATATGTGTATGTATATATATATATACACACACATACATTATATATATAATGTTTATTATTGTATGCTAGAAAACATAAGCAGCAACAGTTATTATCAACATTAAGAATAGTCATCATCTTTATGGAGATTATTATAAATTATAGAACATGAAGAACCATATACATAAATGGAGTGGTAGACTGTATTCAGAGACAGGAGTAAATTGCGATCATATAACTTCATATGGGGTACGTATAATACAACTGCTTTCTTGTTTCTGGTATTTAATAAATGTCCAGAACTATTCTAGGTACTTTGAAGCCACTAACTTGATTGACTCTCAGAAGAGCTGCTGGGCTGGAAGCCATTTTATAGTTTCTTGCCGTACAGAAGTTGGTCAGTGCAGGCACTAACTGTCCCACTGGGAACCATTATGTCCTTCTAGGATTTCATGGAACTTAAGAAGCTTCTTGTCAAGCTCCCATTGACTGGTAGAGGAGCAAGAGTAGCCCAAGCTGTTTAGAGGAGTGTGGACACAGTGAATGGGGAGGAGACATCACTCTGTCCCTCAACTGAACATTGTTCATCAAAGCAGTAGTACTGTTGGAAATAAAGTGATTTGCTCGGTTCAGTAAAGATGAAGCTGATTATAAACCTCTAAAGGAGACCCGTGTATAGCAATACACAGTAGACAGGGTTTTTGTCTTTTGAGATGCAGTCTCACTAGGCAGCCCCAGCTGGCCTGGAACTCGCTATGTAGATCATCCCAGCTATCTTGAACTCCCAGAGATCTTCCTGCCTCTGCCTCCCAAGTGCTAACAGTAAAGGTATACATAACCACACCCTGCAATGTCTTTTTTTTTAAATTTAAGACAATGGTATAATTTTTTAAAATTATTTATTTAATAACCATATAATGAGAAGAAGCATTTCATTGCAACAGCATTGACATATTCAATAACAATTTCCAGACTCGCTATGTAGATCATCCCAGCTATCTTGAACTCCCAGAGATCTTCCTGCCTCTGCCTCCCAAGTGCTAACAGTAAAGGTATACATAACCACACCCTGCAATGTCTTTTTTTTTAAATTTAAGACAATGGTATAATTTTTTAAAATTATTTATTTAATAACCATATAATGAGAAGAAGCATTTCATTACAACAGCATTGACATATTCAATAACAATTGCCTGAGCTAAGATGCATCTGTTTCAAAATTAGCTGTAAGTTTTTAGGTTTACATTGAATTAATACGGTTATACAATATTGTACTCTGTATAAACCCTATAAGACATAAAATTAAATGAGGTTTTAACCTTTAAAAAAGATCTCCATATCATTATTAAAATACACAATTTCACACAGAAAAATTCATTTTAATGCAATTGACATTAAGATGTTTGCACATGCGTTTCTAATCTCTATATATCTGATTATTACTAGTCACAGTCA
>NW_008351693.1:1309743-1310069 GCF_000622305.1 Nannospalax galili
TCTCTTAATAATACCCTTCTCCTATGGCACGACCTCTCTTGAGCTCCTTTTATCCCTTTATCCCCAAGTTTCGTTGTATAACCTTCCCTCTCCCCTTCCCTTAAAATAATCAGTTTTCATCCACATCTCCCTTATTAACACCTGTTTCCTACTGTTCTTCTCTTTCAGGTTCTTTCTGTTCCTTTACCTCCCTGTTTCCTTTCCATTTTCCTGGTTCCTATAGTTATGTCTGGATACATACTCATTTATCAGGGTTTGATTCTAGGATCCACATATGAGGGAGAACATATGGCAATTTTTTTCTGAGTCTGTGTTACTTCACTTAG
>NW_008351693.1:1310224-1311196 GCF_000622305.1 Nannospalax galili
TATTGTGAAAAGAGCAGCAACAAACATGGATGTACAAGTGTCTCTGCAATAGGACGAGTTCTTTGGGTATATGCCAAGGAGTGGTCTAACTGGGTCAAATGGTAGGTTCATTTGTAGTTTTTTAAGAGTTCTCCACACTGCTTTCCATAGGGGTTGAACCAGTTTGCAGCCCTACCAGCAGTGGATGAGTGTTCCCCTTTCCTCACATCTTCTCCAACATTTGATATCATTTGTTTTCTTGACCTTAGCCAGTCCGACTGGGATGAGATGAAATCTTAAAGTGGTTTTAATTTGCATTTCCCTAATTATTAGTGATGTTGAACATCTTTTAACATGTTTCATAGCCATCTTTACTTCTTTTGAGAACTCTCTGTTCAGCTCCTTAGTCCATCTTTTAATTAGGTTGCTTCTTGTCTTGGTTCTCTCTTTTTTAGTTCATTATAAATTCTGGTTATTAAGCCTCTGTCGGATGCATTGCTGGTGAAGATTTTCTCCCATTCTGTGGGTTTTCTGTTCACTTCCCTGGTTGTCTCCTTTGCTGTACAGAAGCTTTTTAGTTTAATGAGGTCCCATTTGTTAATTCTTGCCCTTGTTTCCTGAGCAATTGATATCCAGTTTAGAAAATTCTTTCCTACACCTACATCTTTAAGGTTTTTGCCAATGTTTTCTTCTAAAAGTTTCAAAGTTTCAGGCTTTACATTGAGGTTTTGATACATTTGGAAATGACTTTTGTGCAGGTTGAAAGATAGGGGTTTAGTTTCATTCTTCTACTGGTGGATGTCCAGTTTTGCCAACACTATTTGCGAAACACGTTCTTTCCTCCAGTGAATATTCTTGGCCCCCTTTGTCAAAACTAAAACTAAAACTGCATTTACTTCGAATTTGTTCTGTTGATCTATGGGTCTATTTTTGTGCCAGTGCCATATTGTTTTTATGACTATAGCTCCATAATACAGTTTAAAATCTGGTATA
>NW_008351693.1:1312131-1312782 GCF_000622305.1 Nannospalax galili
CCCTATTAGGACTGCTTTCAGCATGTCCCAGAGGTTTTGTTGTGTTGTATTGTCCTTTTCATTTAATTCCGGGAATACTTTTATTTCTTTCTTAATTTCTCTTTTGACCCATTCATCATTCAGGAGTGTGTTGTTTAATTTCCATGTGTTCATGGGGTGATTAGGACTTCTTAGGGCATTGATTGTAAGCTTTATTGCATTGTGGTCTGATAGAACACATAGAATTATTTCAATCTTTTTGTATTTCCTGAGCTTTGTTTTGTGCCCCAGTATATGGTCGATTTTGGAGAAAGTTCCATGGGGTGCTGAGTAGAAAGTATGTCCTTTGGTGTTTGGGTGGAATACTCGGTAAATATCTGTTAAGTCCATTTGATATATGGTTTTGTTTAATTCAGATGTCTCTCTGTTAAGTCTCTGGCCTGTTGACCCATCTAATGGAGATAGTGGGGTATTGAAGTCCCCTACTACTAATGAGTTGGGGTTAATTTGGGTCTTAAGTCCTGTAGTATTGTTTTTATGAAGTTGTGTGCACCAGAGTTTGGTGAATATATGTTCATGATTGTAATATCTTCTTGATTTATTGTTCCTTTGATCAGAATGAAGTGACCCTCTTTATCTCTTCTGATTAGTTTTAGTTTAAAGTCTATTTTG
>NW_008351693.1:1312968-1313429 GCF_000622305.1 Nannospalax galili
TCTTCATTGGAATTCTTTCCGCAGTCCCTTGGGTATAGTCATTGCTTTCTACAGCTCTTTGTATTGCTTCCAGAACTCTCTGAAGGGCTGTTTTTGTGGACATGAGTTCCTTCATCCTATTTATGTCATGGAAGATTTTTCTTTCCCCTTCGACTATAATAGACATTTTGGCTGGGTATGGTAATCTGGGTTGGCATCTGTGGTCATTTAAAACTGGGAATACTTTAGTCCAGGCTCTTCTGGCTTTCATAGTTTTCACTGAAAAGTCAGCTGTAATCCTAATGGGTTTTCCTTTATATGTGACTTCTTGTTTCTCTTTTGCAGCTTTCAAAATTGTCTGTTTGTTTTGTACATTTAGTGTTTTTACTATGATGTGCAATGGAGAGTTTCTTTTCTGGTCCTGTCTGTTTGGTGTTCTGTATGCTTCTTGTATTTGTATGGGCATGTCTTTCTTTAATTTG
>NW_008351693.1:1313949-1343157 GCF_000622305.1 Nannospalax galili
TTGGTGGGGATATATTATTTTGGTTTTTCATGTTATTATTTTTTCTCTGTGATTTTGACATGTGAATTTCTTTTGTAGTTTCTGATTCTTTCAGGCCTTCACATTTAGGTCTGCTTCTTTTTGTGAACTTTATGTGTCTTTGTGGTTTACTTTTGGGGCATGAAAAGTTGGTTCGACAAAGCTTCCGGTTCTCTCTTTTGATTTTAAATTGGAGTGGCCGGATTGCTTTTGTCTTCAGGAGTTCCCACAGAGGCCCAATTCAGGTGAGGATCAGATGTTTTCAGGCTTTCTCCTAAGGTCTGGATCCCTCCAGGAATGATTTTGTCCTCAGGAATTTGGCAGTTGGACTGTCCTGGGACCCTGGCTCAGGAAAGATACTGGTCTAGGGCAGCTGTTGGCCATGCCACCAAGAGATGCAGAGGCAGATGGCGTGGGAAGAGTTCCCAAGGCCTCCTGGGGACTGCACTGAGGAGCTGGGTTGGTCTGGATGGAAAGGATCAAGAAGAGGAAAGGTCAGCCCCAGATTCCCAGAAAGAGGCTGGTGGGTGGTGCTGGCCCAGGGAAGCAGAGGGAGTTGAGGGCGGTGCCAGGTCCAGAAGCAGTGCTCCTGGGGCCCAGAGAAGGCACTGAGTTGGTCTGGATGAAAAGGATCAGGGAGCAGTATTGGTTCCCCAGGCGTCTTGGGCCCCAAGACAAGAAATGGGGCAGGGCCCAAACTCTGAGGAGAGAATGGCATCGGAGATGTAAGAGTGAATGAGGCTGGGGGAGTCAAGGTACGGAGGGCGCAATGGACTTTCCCAGAGAGAGGCCTGCAGGTATGCGAGAGGCCTGAGGTGGGTCCTGCAGGCCCAGGGAAGCAATATCTTTTTTAAAAAGTAGAGGAAATGGTAAATATCAAAATTCATGTTGAAGAAAACAACTGCTTTGCCACAGAAAAACAGTAAACTAGGTCTTAGCTTCACACTGCATGTGAAAACAGACCATAGATGGAATAAAGAGCTGACTGTAGAAGGAGCCATCGAAGTCCAGAAAAGCCTTTTGAATTTAAGAAAAGGAAAAGGTGGGTGTCATTCTTCCCAGAGCACAGCTAATAAAGGAAAACACTCGTTTACTGAAACATTTGAATTACAGATAGTAAACACAAAGATAAAGTCAGAATAGAATGCCTGTGCCGAATGATTCCATGTACAGCATGGAATCGCTGTCTAGATCATGAAACTCCATGTATGAACGTCTTAAAAATAACTTTTTTTGGATGTGTGTTTATGCAGTTTGCGAGTATTTTGTTGAGAATTTTTACATCTATGTTCATTGAGGATATGGGTCTACAGTTTTATTTTTCAGTTGTGTCTTTACCCAGTTTAGTATTAGAGTGATGCTGGATTCATAGAAGGAATTTGGGAGTTCTCCCTCTGTTTCTATCGTTTTGAATAATTTAAGTACTATTGGTTGAAGGTCTTCTTTAAGTGTCTGTAGAATTCTGCTGTAAATCCATCAGGGCCTGTGCTTTTTTTAGTTGGTAGGCTTTGTATTACTGTTTTGATTTCCTTATATGTTCTGGGTCTGTTTAAACTATTTATCTCTTCTTGGTTAAACTTTGGTGGTTCCCATGATTTTAGATATCAAATCATTTCTTTTAGATTCAATTTCCTTATATGTTATGGGTCTGTTTAAACTGTTGATCTCTTTTTTATTTAACTTTGGTGGTTCCCATGATTTTAGATATCCATCTATTTCTTTTAGATTTTCAAATTTAGTAGTGTCCAGGTTTTTAAAATATTGCCTTATAATGGTCTGGCTCTTTTGGGTATCTGTTGTGATGTTTCCCCTTTCATCTCTGATTCTGTTGATTTGGATTTGCTCTTTTTTTCTTTGGGTCAACTGGGCTAGGGGTCTGTGTATCTTGTTTAGCTTTTCAAAGAACTAGCTCTTAGATTCACTAATTCTTTGTATTATTTTCTTTGTTTCTATTTCATTAATTTCTGCTCTGATTTTTATTTCTTCTCTTCTGCTGGGTTTGGGTTTCATTTGTTCTTGCCTTTCCAGCATCTTGAGTTGCAGTGTTAGGTCATTTCTTTGGGCTCTTTCTAATTTTCTTATGTAGGCACTTAGAGCTATAAACTTCCCTCTTAGGAGTGCTTTTAATGTGTCCCAGAGGTTGTGTTGTGTTGTGTTGTATTGTCCTTTTTGTTGAATTCTAGGAATTCTTTTATTTCTTTCTTAATTTCTCCTTTGACCCACTCATTGTTTAGGAGAGTGTGTAGTTCAATCACCATGAGTTCATGTAGTGACTAGGGTTTCGTCCAGTGCTGATTTTGAGCTTTATTGCATTGTGGTCCAATAGAATGCATGGAATTATTTCATATTCTTTTTATTTGTTGAGGTTTGTTTTGTAGCCCAGTATGTGGTCGATTTTTGAAAAAGTTCCATGGAGTGCTCAGTAGAAAGTGTATTCTTTGGAGCCTGGGTAGAATATTTGAAGGATGTCCGTTAGGTCCATTTGATGTATGGTATCTTTTTTTTTTTTTTTGCCTTTTTGAGACAGGGTCTCCCTGTAGCCCCAGCTGTCCTGGAACTCACTATGTGGACCAGGTTGGCCTTGAACTCACAGAGATCTGCCTGCCTCTTCCTCCTGAGTGCTGGGATTAAAGGCGTGCACCACCATGCCCAGCCGTACGGTATCATTTAAAAATATTTTATTCATTATTTTTATTTTATGTGTATACGTGTATTGCCTGCATGTAGGTAAGTGCACCCGTGTTGTGCAAGGCCCATGGAGGACAGAAGAGGCTGTCAGATTCCCTGGAATTGGAGTTATGGACAGTTTTAGCTGCTATATGGGTGCTGAGATTCGAACCTGTATCTTCTACAAGAGCAACCAGTGTTCTTAACCACTGAACCATCCCTCCAGCCCAATGTATGGTATCATTTAATTCAGATGTCTGTCTGTTTATTCTTTGTCCAGTTGACCTGCCTAATGGAGACAGTGGGGTGTTGAGGTCCCCTATTAATTACTGAGTTAGGGCTAATCTGTGTCTGAGTCTGAAAGACCTGTAGTGTTGTTTTTATAAATTCAGGTGCACCAGAGTTTGGTGCATATATGTTAAGGATTGTAATATCTTCTTGGTTAATTGTTCCTTTGATCAGAATGAAGTGACCCTCCTTATCTCTTCTGATTAGTTTTACTTTGAAGTCTATTTTGTCAGATCTTAGAATTGCAATCCCTGCTTGTTTCTTAGTGCCATTTGCTTGGACTATTCTTTTCTTTTCCATCTTTTCACCTTAAGGTTGTGCCTGTCCTTTAACGTGAGATGGGTTTCTTGTAGACAACAAAAAGATGGGTTTTGTTTCTTTGTTTTTTTTTTTTTTTTTTTTTTGGGTCTTTTTGAGACAGGGTCTCCCTGTAGCCCCAGCTGTCCTGGAACTTACTATGTAGACCAGGTTGGCCTTGAACTCACAGAGATCCGCCTGCCTCTGTCTCCCCAGTCCTGGGATTAAACGCATGCGCCACCACGCCCAGCTGGGTTTTGTTTCTTAATCCATTCACTTAGCCTGTGTCTTTTGACTGGGGAGTTCAATGCATTGATATTTAAGGTTATTGATATTTAAGATCATTTACCATGATCAAGTAGGCTTTATTCCAGAGATGCAGGGATGGAAAACAACATTGTCATCTCAATAGATGCAGAAAAGGCTTTTGACAAAATTCAGCATGCATTTATGTTCAAGGTCCTAGAGGGAACTGGACTGGAGGGAACATACCTCAACCTAATTAAAGCTATATACAACAAACCCACAGCCAATATCATTCTAAATGGAGAAAAACTGGAAGCATTACCATTAAATTTAGGAACCAGACAAGGATATCCACTATCTCCACTCCTTTCCAACATAGTGCTTGAAACTCTTGCTAGAGCAGTAAGACAGGAGAAGAAAATTAAAGGACTAATTGGAAAAGAAGAGGTCAAACAATCTCTTTTTGCAGATGATATGATACTATACTTAACAGATCCCAGAAGTTCCACCAGAGAATTCCTCGAACTGATCAATACTTTCAATATAGTGGCAGGTTATAAAATCAACCTACAAAAATCAGTAGCCTTTCTATATACGAATAACAAGTAATTGGACAAAGAGTACAGGGAAAGGCTCCCATTCAGATTTGCTGAAAAAAAAAAAAATCTTGGAATAAATCTGACCAAAGACACCAAAGATCTCTACAATGAAAAATTTAAATCATTAAAGAAAGAGATTGATAAAGACACCAGGAGATGGAAGGA
Organism: Nannospalax galili; assembly: GCF_000622305.1. Classification (NCBI taxonomy): domain Eukaryota; kingdom Metazoa; phylum Chordata; class Mammalia; order Rodentia; family Spalacidae; genus Nannospalax; species Nannospalax galili. The sequence goes on from NW_008351693.1 coordinate 1,318,230, forward strand.
CCTCCCATGCTCATGGATTGGAAGAATTAACATTGTGAAACTGATTGTCCTACCAAAAGCAGTATATAGATTCAGTGTAATCCCAATCAAAATCCCCATGACATATTTCACAGAATTAGAAAAAAATCATCCTTAAATTCATATGGAAGCACAAAAGACCCCAGATAGACAAAGCAACCCTGAGCACAAAGAGCAGTGCTGGGGGGGGGGGGTTACTATACCAGATCTCAAAGTATACTACAGAGCTATAGTCATAAAAACAGCATGGTACTGGCACAAAAATACACACATAGATCAATGAAATATCATTGAAGATCCAAACCCGAGTACATGCAATTTCAGCCACCTGATATTTTCCAAGAACACACAATGCAGGAAAAACAGCATCTTCAACAAATGCTCCTGGCAAAACTGGATCTCCACCTGTAGAAGAATGAAACTAGATCCTTATCTTTCACTTTGCACAAAAGTCAACTCTAAATGGATCAAAAACCTCAATGTGAAACTGGAAACCCTGAAACTATTAGAAGAAAATATTGGTAGTAGCTTACAATATATAGGTGTAGGAAAGGATTTTCTAAATTGGACAAAAGTTTCTCAGGAATTAAGGTCAGCAATCAACAAGTGGGACCTCATTAAACTAAAAAGCTTCTGTACAGCAAAAGAAACAATCAAAAAAGTGAAGAGGAAACCCACAGAGTGGCATTTCACAGTGCTCTTCTCCATCCTCCAGTGCTCAGATTTTCTGTCTTCTACAGTGTTTCCTGAGCCTTGGAGGGGAGGTTGATATAGATGTTTCATTTGGGGCTACATCTACTCTCAGCACTTTGACCAGTTTCTGCATCTCTGCATGACTGCTGTCCACTGCAGAAACAGCTTCTCTGACCAAGGTTGAGAGCAGCCAAGGTCTGTGGTAGAAGCACAAATGTTTAAAGGCCAATTTGACATCATGACCATTTAGAAAAATAGCAATACTAGGGTCTGCCCTCGTTCCTGTGACTTTTAACCAGGGTGAAATTACCTTCTGTGGAACAGGCTTCAAATCCGATCAGAGACTGGTTAGTTACCCTGTAACAGTCATACCACTGTTGCATCCATGGGAAGATTTTGCCTGTCAGGTGGGTATTGTAGCATGCAGGGTTCAGCACTAGGTAAGACCATGGATGTCTTTTCTACCCAACAGCCTGCATAGCACCTTCTGGCACTATGAAAGCTGGCCATTTGGGAGGAAGTTTTCTGGTCAGTTTGAGATCGATTTCTCTATGTCCTGCAGCCAGTGTGTGTGGTGTCTTCAGCATTAGAGTCCTACTGTGAAGTTACGGGGGGTAACCAAGGGCAGTAGCAGTAGCTTGTGTTGTTTTTGAGATCTCTCTGGTCTCTTTGACCAGTAACTCAGAGGGAAGTATCCTGTGTCTTGGCATTGCAATTTTAACTTAAGAGCTGTGTCTTCTGGGGTTAGCACTCATGTAGGGTCATTCTGTTTGAACTCACCTTTTAAAAAAAATTATATTTTGAAAGTAGTTTACTAAGTAGTGGGTTTCCATAAGGCTTTTTAATATACCATTAATTTTTGTTCATACACTCACTACTTGCTCTTCCCCCCACCCCCACTTAATCCTTCAGCTTCATTGTTACCCCTCTTCCACTTCACATGCATTCTGCTGTCCCTCCAATTTTTTGCTTTTGATTGTGTTGTGAGATAGCCTGCTATTCCATGTGGCTATTTACACACCCTTCCTGTGGGTTAGCCTGTGTCCCCCCTGATTTTCCCCATGCTTCTTTGCCCCTCCATGCTGAAGCCTTTCCACTCCCAGCATTCCACCTCTCTGCTTTGGCTCTATCTGTAATCCACTGCCTGTAGTCCACTGCCTATAGTCCACTGCTTGTAGTCCAGTGCCTGTAGTCTAGTACCTGTAATCCACTACCTATAGTCCACTGCCTGTAGTCTAGTGCCTGTTCTCCATTACCTGTAGCCCAGTGCCTGTAGTCTGCTACCTGTAATCTACTACCTGTAGTCCACTGACTATAATCTATTACCTGTAGACCACTGCCTTTAGTCCACTGCCTGTAGTCCTCTGCCTGTAGTCTACTACCTGTAATCCACTGCCTATAGTCTACTGCCTGTAGTCCAGTGCCTGTAATCTACTACCTGTAATCCACTGCCTATAGTCCACTGCCTGTAATCTACTACCTGTAGTCCAGTGCCTATAGTCCAGTGCCTATAATCTACCTGTAGTCCACTGCCTGTAGTCCACTGCCTGTAGTCCAGTGCTTGTAGTCTGCTACCTGTAATCTACTACCTGTAATCCAGTGCCTGTAGTCCACTGCCTGTAATCCATTGCCTGTAATCTGCTACCTATAGTCCACTGTCTGTAACCTACCTGTAGTCCACTGCCTGTAGTCCACTACCCATTCCTTAACATGCCTCTCCATCAAAGGCCCCTTTCTAGTTTTCTGGCTTTCACTTGTGCTCCAAGTTAAAACAGAAAGGATTTGGAGCTAAGAGCAGCATATGGGAGAGACATGCAGCATCTGTCTTGCTGTGCCTGGGTTACCTCAGCATAATTTTTACTGGTTCCATCTATTTACCTGCAGATTCCATGGTTTAATTTTCTTTTTTACAGCTGAGTAATATTCCATAGTGTTTGTACATCACATTTTTCTTTTAAGATTTACGTTGTTTTTAATTTGTGTGTGTGTGTGTGTGTGTGTGTGTGTGTGTATACCCATTTGTAAGTGTAGGTACCCAGAGAGTCCAGAAGAGGGCATTGGATACCCTAGAGCTGGAGTTATAGGTGGTTGTGAGCTGCCTGACTGGGTGCTGGAAACTGAACTCATGTCTTCTGCAAGGGCAGTGTTGCTCAACCACCGAGCTGTCCCTCCAGCTCCTGCACTGCATTATTCTTATTCGTTTATCTGTTGATAGGCATTTACACTGATTCCATTTCCTGTCTTTTGTCAATATGGTGGCAGTGAACATGGTTGTGCAAGTTCTCCAAGTAGAATACGTAGCCCCTTGGGTCTGTGCCCAGGGGTGGGAGAGCTGGTCATGTGGCTGTTCTCTTTCTAGTTTTTTGAGAAACCTCCAGACTGAACTCCTCAGGGACCACACTAGCTCACATCCTGCAACAGTATAGCAGAGCTACTCTTTCCCCACATCCATGCCAGTACTTGCTGCCACTTGTAATCTTGATGGTGACCATCCTGATTGGGTGAGATGGAAACTTAAAGTCATTTTAATTGTTTTGATTTGTTTATTTTTATTTTATGTGTATGACTTTCTGCCTGCATGAGTGTAAGTGCATCCATGTCATACAGTGCCAGCAGAGGACAGAAGAGGCTGTCAGATCGTCTAGAACTGGAGTTACAAATGGTTTTAGCCACCATGTGGGTGCTAGGATTCGAACCAAGTCTTCTACAAGAACAGCCAGTGAGTGCTCTAAACCTCCGAGCCACCTCTCCAGCCCCACTGAACGCAGTTTTAATCTGCATTGCCTTGGTAGCTAAACATGTTGAGCATTTTAAAAGTGCTTCTTAGCCATTTTCAACTACTTGAACATGTTAGAAATGCAGTTAAGGAATAGAATTTTTTCTTTGCCTTTTAAAAGAATATAACAAATTAATTTGCTTTCTCTGCATATTCTTTTAGTTTCGGGTAATTCTTTTGAGCTGTCCTGTTCAAGAGTTCATACTGTTGGTTAGAACATTCTTGGTAATGTTCTTGGGCTTCTCTCACTGATGTGTTTTGAATTATTTATTGCTCTTTATTTTCCATTTATGTCTACATCGCACAGCATCTCTGCCTTCCTGTTCTTTGAATTGGGCTTCTTTTCAGTTCTTGGAAGAATGCTTTGTCCTTTAGTCCCCAGTAAGTTCTGTCATATTATACATGAATAACCTGATTTCAACATGGTGTTATAGAATAAAAGCTTACTCTTTCTAAGCCAGAGATGACCTTATATATGGGTTCTAATAACGTCACAGTGTTATTTAGGAGTGCCTGGAGCATAGAGGAGACTTTTGAGGTCATTGTCATCTATGACTGATTTCTTCATTAGCTTTATCATGTGCTGGCTCTGCTTTATTTATTTATGCGCAGGATTTGGACGGTATTTTACTGCGTTCTCATTAGCGACTGTAGCTACTGTACTGGATTCGAAACCCTTCACGGTCAATAAATTCTGTTTCTTACCAGCTATCTACAAGAAAAAACATTGTTTTTAAAAATAGTGAATTAAAAATTAGTGCACAGCCTTTTCTGTGTAGAAATTATTCCCTTACTAAATTGTTTAAACAGAACTTCTTGTGAAGGACTTTAGAAGTACATAATGGGAAAAGCACATCCTTTGGAGGAGAGGGAGTCTGTAGAAGGCCTCAAAATGTACAGTAGAAGGAGTAAGAGAGACAACCTGGACAGGTAGTAAGAGAGAAATTTTAGGTCTTCCTGGGATGTCAGCCACATGTTAACTGAGATAAATATTTGTATTTTTCTGTGAATTCTATTATGAGCACTGATTAGACATTTGAGGTGACCTTAAGAACCAGTCTTTGGAAAGCACCAATTCTGGGCAGACAGAAAGCATTGACAGGGGCAGGGTGGGAACAGGCTGCCCTTGGGAGTGTTGGTTATGAAGGAAAAGAAGAAAGGAAATGAAAACAAGCATGGGTTTCACGAGAGCAAGGAAGTACAAAGTACATAGTTTGTTCCTAGGCTCTACTTGCAGTGCTCCTTAAAGAAACCACAGTTCACTGTAGCGCCAGAAGAGGGCGATCTTGATCCAAAAATGCTCATAAGCCTATTCCTGTCCCTTCCAGCACAGGATAAATTGCTATTACTAATCATGGGAAAGCCAATATAAATAATCTTAAACAGAAAAAGAAGCCAGCTCTGTGCAAAGGTAATATAATAATAAAATAGAAATTAGAATCAAACCTTAGAAAATGATATGTAATGTGTAATTTATACACATTATATTATACATGTAGTCACCGTCAATGAATGAAAGCAGAGCTAGTAAGGCAGGCGGGGGAGATGGCTCAGTCAGTAAAGTGCTTGCCACGCAGGCCTAGGACCTGAGTTCAATCTCCAGGACCCAAACAAACAAACTTGCTGTGGTAGCATGTGCTTGTATCTCAGCACTGGGGAGCCAGAGACGGATGGACCTCCAGGCCAGCCAGCCTCATCTGATCACAGCCCCAGGCCAGTGAGACCCTGTCTCTGAAAACAAGGTGGACAGCTCCTGAGGAATCACACCTGAGGTCTCCACACACACGTGCACATACGTGAACGCACACGTGTGCACATATGTGAACACACACACAGGAAAAAAAGGTATAAAAGGTAAAAGAAAAGCTACAAAGCAGAGGAAAACAAGACAGCAACATGGGAATGTGAGTAGCCTGTATTAAACATGCATTTGTGTTGTGAAAAGGACACACTGGGCCAGATGTTTAAAATCTCATGACTGAAATGGGTAAACAGCAGTCACACATCTGAAGCAGAACCTGGCTGCACTCTGGAAAGAAAGTGACAAAGAAGAGAATCGCCTCAAGTGAAAACTAAATTACAAGGGACCCAAGGGAAGGTGGATGTTACCAAAGGCTCAGTAAGAGGCACGAAGGGTAGAAATAAGTCTAGAAAAGAACACTGAAGTGTGGGGAGGAGAAGAGATCAGAGAGAGTGCAGAGAAGATCAACAAGATTCACTTTAATGCTTGAACTAGAAAACTGAATAGAAAATAAATGGAAATAACCTTAAAAACCATAATGGAGCTGGGCGTGGTGGTGCATGCCTTAATCCCAGCACTTGGGAGGCAGAGGCAGGCAGATCTCTGTGAGTTCAAGGCCAGCCTGGTCTACATAGTGAGTTCCAGGACAGCTGGGGCTACAGGGAGACCCTGTCTTCTGGCCTTTGCAGGCATTGCACCACACAGATATACTTACACACATGCAGGCAATACACTCAAACATATAAAATAAAAAAATAAAAATTAATGAAAAAAAAACCACTGACTTTCCATATTGAAGGTCCCATCTGTGTGTGCCTTGGAGAACCGATCTCGAACACCAACCCTCAGATGCATCCTAAGACTTCTGGAGAAATAAACCACCGAGCTGCCAAATAAAGAAATGATGATATATTAAAAATAGTAAAACTTAAAAGCACATTTAAATGGGAGTAATCTAGATGGAAAGAGCATTAAGCTGGCTTCTTGAAGGTGACATCTAATATATGCAAGAAAGAGGCCTTTTCAGGAAATTAAAAATGAATGATTATTTTAACTGATTGTGAACCACTGAAGTAAAAACTCCTGTGCACAGTCTTACCCAGGATCACCTGTGAGTCTCACGGTGAGCATTTTTTAAAAGAAGTTGACATTATGAAGGAAATATTCAAATATATAATTGGTGCATCAGTGCTGAAATTTAAATGTGAGCTGTCATGATATCTTGACGTACTTTCAAATAGTTCAGCAAGAAAAATTTAAGAAACAGAAAATTGCTTAAAATTTGTCACAAGTTTCGTTTTCTTTGCTTCCTTCTCTTTGGCAGGGTGTCCTCTATCACACGCTGGCCTGCAGCTCTCTGTACCTGAAATTGGCCCCTGAGCTCCTGCTCCTCCTCCCTCTGCCTCCCAAAGTCGTGATTATAGGCTATGGGCATGTGCCACCACATCAGATAATTTTGAATGTTTTATGAACATATATTATACATAATAATGGATTTCACCATGATATTTTTACACATGTATGCAGTGTATTTCCATCATCTCACACCTCCCTGTTGCCCTCTTTTCTTCCCAACTGGTCTTCCTTTTATGCCTTTTTTTTCTTTCTTTCTTTCTTTTTTTTAGTTTTGAGGAATGGGCATTTGTTTTACAGGAGCGTGTGCACTTTGCCAGTGGCTGTACTACTAAAGAAGATGTCTCACACCTTCCCCACTCCTCCCCGCACCAAGCTTTAACTGCTTATAAATCCTCAGATAGTGCCCTTTTAGGAAAGAATGGTGAGTGGCTCAATCTTGTGATCCTATACAGGCAATCGCAGCTTGTGGCGAGTGCAAACCTGCAGTTACCTGGGAGTCACTGTTCCATACCATGCCCCTTACTTCCTCAGACTCCTCCATTCTTTCCTTTCCCTTCCCCACAATGCTCCCCGAGCCTTGCAGGGGGTTTTATGGACACCCGCATATGGCTGGGTATCCAGTAGCCATTTATTCTCCGTACTTGGACTGGTTTGAGTCCACAGTCACCGCTGAGCACTGTGTACAGAAGCCACTTTGAGTACAATTTGCAGTGGTACTGTTCTGTGGGCATAGCATGGTTATTTACAAGCCTGTTTGACAGGTATATCCTGCCCTTCAGCAACACAGCAGCAGTGGGTTCCCCACCAGGGCATATTACCTTTCCAGCCAGGGCCTACTGACTAGCTTTTTAGTACCAGACATGAATTCCCTCCTGTGGAGTGAACTGCAGATTCAGTCTGATAGTGATTGGTTATCCCCATAGCAGATGTGCACTATTGCATCATTGGGCTCATCTTTCCTGGCCAGTCAGTATTGCACACAGGGCCCACAAGTGAGTAAGGCCATTGGTGACGGTTCTCCCCAGCAGCCTGCAGAGCACTTGCTTGCAGTGTGAGGGCTAGCCAGCAGGGAGCAAGCTTCCAGCCTGCGTCCAGCTTGATTTCTCCCTGCCCTGTGGTCACAGTGTGTGGGGTCATCTGCAGCAGGGTCTTACCAGCTAGTTCTGGTGGGCAACCAAGAACAGTGGGCAATGACTGGCATTGTTTTGGGGACCTTTGGAGCCCCCATGATGACCAGTTTATAGGAGGGTATCCCAACCTGTGCTAGGATTTTTGTGTAATAATCTACAGCTTACTCTATTCAAACTTATTTCTCTAAAAATTGTTTTTGATTAGCTTACCGAATGCCAGGTTTCCTTGTAGCTCTTCCATGCAGTTTCAGTCGACACTCCTAGCCCCTCAGCTCCCCTCTGCCTGCCCTTGTCCACATAACCCTTTACACCTCAGTGTTCCTCTTTTCACCGTTGTGTGTGTTCTGCCTCCCCTTTACAGAATCTTTTTTTCCCTTCTCGTGCCCCCCTTTTAACTCTCCTGGGCTCCTCATTCTAGCATAAGTGCACATATATAAAAGAGCTGGGATCCACATGTGAGAGAGAACATGTGATGTATTTTCCAGTTCCGTTCATCTTCCTGAAAATTTATTTAACGTCAGTCTTCTTTATGGCTAAATAAAATGCCATCGTGTGTACATACCATGGCTCCATTTACCATCTATTGATGGACATTTAGGTTGATTCTGTTTCTTGGAAACTGTTAATAGAGCAGCAATAAACATGGATGTGCACTTATTTGGTAGATAGGAAGACCTGTGGGCATATGTTGAATAGTGCTGTGACCAGGTCATGTGAAAGTTTTGTTTTTCAGTTTTTGAGAAATCTGTTCACTGGCAGTGTGGCTGTGCCACTGCTGCCACCAGTTTCCTCTTCAGCATTTGCTGTCTTGATATTAACCATGCTAACCGGGGTGAGATGGACTCTCAAAGTAGCTTTAATTTGATTTCTCTGATGGCCAAGGATGTTGAAAACCATTCTACTTTACGTCTCTGTTGCTGTGATAAAACACTGACCAAGACCAACTTGGGGAGGAAAGGGTTTATTTGTCTCACAGTATGTCCTGGGAAGCCAGGCCAGGAGCTCAGCCAGGAACCTGGAGGCAGGAGCTGAAGCAGCGACCATGGAGGATGCTGCTTACTGACTTCTTCATGCCTTGCTCAGCTACCTTTCTTACACATGCTAAGCTCACCAGCCTAGGGATGGTACTGCCCACTCTGGGCTGGGCCCTCCTATGTCAGTTAGCAGTTGGACATGCTGCACACCACTCTGGTGGAGGAAATTCCTCAGTTGATGCTCCCTCTTTCCAGGTTACTCTCGGTTTGTGTCATGTTGACCCCTGGAGCTGACTGTGAAATTAAAAAAAAAAAATACTTACTGGTCATTTGTTTTTCTTCTTTTGAGAACTCTCTGTTTAGTTCCTTAGCCCATTTTTGTTTGGGTTGTTTATTTTCTTGTTGTTTAGTTTCTTGAGTTCTTTGTATATTCTGGATATTAATCCTTTGTAAAATGTATAGCTGGCAGAAATTTTCTTCTGTTCTGTTGGTGGTCTCATCACTCAACTGTTTCTTTCACTGTGTAGAAGTTTGGTTTTTTTTCCATTTAAACAGAAAGTACTTACCCACACCTGTGTCTTGAAGTGTTCTCCCTATTTCTTCCTCTGATGATTTCAGGGTTTGGGGAAACTCTACCCTTGAGCCAGAAACTACCCTGTTGTCCTTCCTCAGTCCCTAGCAATTACCTTTCTGCTTTCTTTCTTTATAAAACGCAATGTTTTGAGAGTTTTTTCATCAGTAGCAAGAGTCTTCAGAGTCTTCACAGATTAAGTTTTGAACTGTCTTCATGCTAATCTCCAGCTGAGTAGGTCTGCCTAGCTGAGAGGCCCCTGGTGCCCCTTCGTTTGTGTGCAGTGCTGTGCTGACCTGCACATTGGCCTCTCCCTTGGGAGAGATTCTGTGACTCATCAGAATTCTTTCTGCAGACTTCTGATCTCAGGTCAGTTTGTTCCTGTTTTTCAGGAAATCTCAAAGTTTAGGTTTTTAAAGACTAATTTTAAGTTTGATACATTGATGTGTCAGGAAAAAGGGTAAAAAATGTTTAATTGCATTTGGTCTTACTGTCTAAAATCCAGTGTTTATTTGCTATTTCTTAGATGGTTGATAATTCTAAAAAATTTTTATCAAACTATTTGGGAAATTTTTCTTAATAAAATAATTTTTAAAATTTATTTTAGTTTTGTGTGTGTGTATCTGTGTGTGTATGCCACGTGTGTGCAGGTGCCTTTAGAGGTCAGAAGAGGGTGTTGGAGCCCCTAGAGCTGGAGTTACAAGCAGTTGTGAGCTGCCTGTCATGAGTGCTGAGATCTGAACTCAGGTCCTGGAAGAAGAGCAAGTGTTCTTAACCACAAAACCATCTCTTCTATAATCATAACATTGTAATTTCCAGGAGGCGGGGTGACGAGAGAGTAATGGAACATGTATGACATGAAGGCAGAATCAAGGACTAACATATAATACAGTGCCTGTGTGTGTATGTGTATGCTTGAGGAGGACAGGAACCAACAAGGAGGGATAGGTGAGCGCAGCAGGGGATGAAAGCAAACAATATAGTGCTGTATGAAGGAAAATGTCATCATGGAGCCCTGTACTTTGTATGCTAACCAAAAACATTTGATGAAAACAATTTAAAAACTAAAACATCTCACTTCTGTACCTTATCTTTTATATTGTATTAAATATGCATTTGTGACTCTTCCATCTCATTTTAAATATCAACCTTAACGTTTTTATTGTATTTATTCATATTCATTCAACAAGCATTTATTGACTATTACATGGTAAACATTGAATAAACAAAGAAGGATATGATGTGGCTTTTACCTTTAAAGCAGTAAAAACAACCTGCCTAGGTGGTTTTAAACAAGCTCTGTATTTAAAAAAGAGTAACCAAAGAACAGAATTGGTGGTTGGTCTAAAAAATAGGTGCAACTATGGGAGAAATAAGTCCTGGAGGTGCAGAGCCCACGACGACTGCAGGTTGCTGGATATGCTGAAAAGCTGGAGCACAGAGAACTGTAGCTGCTCTGATCAGCAGCCACCTGTGCACAGAGTGCTTCAGGGCTAACGCAGCCTCCAGAATCAATAACATTGTGATGTCAACGAATCCCATTACATAATTCATGTAGTCCGAATACATTTCTGGTCATGTCATTTACATTTTTTTCATTGGGTTATTTTTTTTAAAAAATTATCAGTTTCACAAATTGCATTAAATGTATTTTAAGTCTGTTTCTTGGTTAGTTATTTAAATATTTGCCTTATTTAAAAATAGTGCTTGTCTTAGGTTTGTGTTTTCTGATTCTTTTCCCAGTTATAAGGAAGACAGGATGGACGAGGAACTGATGGAACCTCTGAAGTATGCTGAGCAGCTTCCTGTGGCCCAGATAATACACCAGGTTTGCCTTCCATTTGATTCTTTTGAAAGAAATAAGATTTCTAATCTCAATAAGTAATTGCTTTTGTTAGGTTTTCAGAATCCGTGTGGCTAGCTGAAAGGCATTGTGGACCTGCTCTCTCTACTTGAGATTTTTTTTCTTTATCACAGTGGAGAATCCTCAAAGCACAATATTCAAGGCTACTTACTGTGTAACCACAACTCTTATGTAAAATACGGAGTAGTCAAAAATGATCGTTTTGTGCATTACTAATAACAAAACTTAATTTCAGGAGACTTCATTTTGAGCCACGTGGACGGTCTTTGTTAGTGATAAGGAGATATCTGAAAGTTTACCTTTTGGTGTCCTTTTTGGTGTAGCCAAGGAGAGGAAAGAATCCTGCTCTGCTCTTCCCCACCTACCCCATCGTCATCCCTTATAGAGCATGATTCTAAATGTCATGTGGGCAATTTGTTTCATTTCCAATGAGACTATCCCCTGTCTGCATGGTGATAATCTTAGAAAAGGCTATCATTCTGAGCATTTGAGCTTAGATTTCAGACTCTCACTTGGACAGCATGGACCCTCAGTTCTGGCCTGAAGGGCCAGAACCTAATCATTTCAGATGGTCTTGACTGGCCTTTAGATCCAGCAGACTTTTCAGCTCCTTAGAGATTATAGGAAATAGTAAAAGGCCTTATATGTCAGAATTCCTCAGAACTGTTATGAATATTATTATTGGGAGTTTTTCCATGTATCCTTTTTAATCAAAAGAATTTTATTTGGCGTCTATGGGTTGTCAGCAGTGCCAGTTTGAGTCTATTAAAAGAAGCAGAGGCTTTTAATTGAAAATTTTGGCTATATAGATCTTTTCATTGATACTAAAATTTGCTTTTAAGATGCTATGTGAATTTTTAAAAATGTGAATTTTAAAAATTTGGCCCTTTGAGATGATCCTTTGTGTATGGTAACCAGGTCCAGTTTATATGTCAGGAATTCCCTAGTGTTGTCAGAGCTTAAATGACCTAAGAGTCTGCAAATGTCACATTTAAAATTCTGTCTTCATGCCTGACTCTCAACATAAATGAATTAAACAGCAGAGCAGGCAGCAAGTCAATATGTTCTCAACAGTAAGAGTGAGCGCTGAAACAGTGTGGTAATAGGTAAATAGAATCTGCCCAGAGCTGGTCACCTAGAAGGAAATCTGAAAGCAGAAACAGGAATTAACCTTTAAGACAGCTGACCAGATGAAATGTCAGAAATATCTTAACATGAAGGAACCAGTAAATAGCCCACTTGCTGTGTTTTGTAGTTAAACACTGGTTGACTTCAGGGTAAAGCATTTGACCCTGGTGGAAATTCTAGATTTTTCCCCAGTATAAGAGACTGTATTAATTTTAACACTGAATTATAAACAGCATAATTAAAAATCTGTAGTACTTGATGTCATAAAATCTCAGTCTTTAAGGAATTTTGCATGATTGTTTATTTTTATCAAACAGAATTAAGGAGCAGTCAGGAAATGCCACTGTTAATAGCAGACTTTATTCTCTTCTCATGACATTCCCCATTCATGGTAAAACTAAAACAGGACTTGTTATCATGCACTGTCTGGGTAGAGTTCACTTAGTAAGGGATTATTTATCTTTCAATTAATTAATTAATTTTATGTGTACGAGTGTTTTGCTTGCATGTATGTAAATGCACACATGTGTGCAATGCCAGAAAAGGGTATGGGAGTCCCCTGGAACTGGAGTTATGGGCAGTTGTTGGCTACCATGTGCGTGCTGGGAACTGGACCAGGTCCTCTGCAAGAGCAGCCTGTGCTCTTCACCCTGAGCCAGCTCTGCAGCCCCTGTTTACATTTTTAAAAAATATTTTTTAAATTAATTTTTATTTTTAAAATGTGTGTGTGTGTCTGTGTGTGTGCACATGTGTGCGTACATGCACGTGAACATGAGTGCAGGGGCCTGTGGAGGCAGAGGCATCAAATTCCCTGGAGCCAGATTTACAGGTGGTCATGAGCCACCCAACATGGGTGCTGGGAACTAAACTCAGGTCTTCTGCAGTTGTTCTTAATCTTTTAGCTATTTCTCCAGCCTCAGTATGAGAATACTTGAAAGCAACTTCTCCTTAAGAAAATAGTCATAATGTGATAATTAGGTTCAGCCAGTTCCACAGAGCTTTTAAATTATAGCATTATTGTAGTAACTAGCTGTTATCTGTAACTATTTGTATGAGAAGTAATCTTGCGTCTCAGTCATTGCATAATTCGTACCTGGGGTGTGTGAAGTTTTTACAATCAGGAGCCACTTACGATTCTATCATTATTCCCACTTTGTACGGACAGATTTTTTACCATTTTTTGTTTCTAGAAGTCTTAGCAGATATGATTGTATATCTAAGAAATCCAAGAAATTCAGGTTCTAAGCAGTCAAATCTGGCAAGATGGGTAGGTAAATTAAATTGATAACTTTATACTTGGAATAAACACATAAAATGGAAATGGAAAAGTTTTCTATCACAACAATAAAAAGAACTGTTAAGTAATTAAAATTACATATAACGAGTTAACTTTAGAACCTATAAGAGGTATTGTGGTAATATACTGTATTTGGGGAACATCAAATCCTACCAAATACCTGATGGTGCAGAGAGAGAAAAACAATATCATAAAAAGCATAAATGGTTCCAAATAACAAATTTAATTCTAATGGAAATGTTTTCTTTAACATCAGGAAAAATATGACCTTGTGAGATGTGAAAAGGTGTCTAAGTGCCACCACATAAAGTGTGTAAGAGAGAGCGGGGCTTGCTTTACTGTGTACGAGAACATGACTTGAGAGAAACAGAGTCAGATAAATAAGGTACAGAAGAAGGAATAGACACACGGGTCACTGGAACATAGGAAGAGAGGACTTGACACTGCTGGTCATAATCTAACTGTGTTGTACTATCATCATGCCCCTGGACACAAGTGTGTTAGACAGAAGTGAAGGTCTCATGACCTGTCACCCTCACTGTATGTGATGCGCTGGTATACTCTGACATGACCTGTCACCCTCACTGTATGTGATACGCTGATACGCTCTGACATGACCTGTCACCCTCACTGTATGTGATACGCTGATACGCTCTGACATGACCTGTCACCCTCACTGTATGTGATGCGCTGGTACGCTCTGACATGACCTGTCACCCTCACTGTATGTGATGCGCTGATACGCTCTGACATGACCTGTCACCCTCACTGTATGTGATGCGCTGATACACTCTGACATGACCTGTCACCCTCACTGTATGTGATGCACTGATATGCTCTGACATTCCCCTCTTCCTTTTCCTCTTTATACCCGTTTCCTTTTGATACCCTCCCATACCCCCTGCTCCTGGAGTTCAAACCTCTGTCATTTATTTTAAGGCCTATTGTGTAAAGTTAGTCCCTCAGTGCAAGTTCATCCACTGGGATCTAGTCAGCCTATCTAGAGTCCCTCCCTTTAAGAAGATCAGCTCATTCTTACCCAGCAGTAATCAGCTGCCAGTAATTCTTTGAGTAAGATTGGAGCCTGATGTTCATTTTCACAGTTCTGTGCTAGTTTTTGTCTGCTGTTTGCATGGGTCTTGTGCATGCTGACACCTTTGCTGTAGATTCATATGAGAAGAGTCCCAGGAACCTGTAGGACGGTTTCCATACGGTCATGCTCCTCCTGCCTGACTCTTACACTCTTTCCTCTCCCTTTCCCTCAATGATCCCTGAGTCCTGGGTGGGTGGGTTTTAATATAGGAGTCCTGTCCTACGACCCACACTCTGCAAACTCTTATTCTCTGTGTTTTGGCCATTTGTGACCTTTTGCATTCCTGGCAAGAAAGAGGAGAGAGAAATAGTACCTAGCTAGTATAAAAAACCAGAGGGAATTGTATTAGTCTAAAGCCTACTGAAAAATTATGCATACAATATCTCTACATAAGTTTGTGAGTATAGTTGAAGGCTACATAACAAGAAACAGTGCCAGACAGGGGAAACCTTCCTTTGAATTGTTGGCCAGGGTAGTCCAAGAGACTCCCAAAATTACACAGGCTATTGCCACAGTCCTTGATTGTCTCCCAGAACTTGATGGCAAAACCCTATTTCTGAAGTCGGGACATACTTTGGACACAGGATTTGGAGCAATGGAGTTGGAACTGACCTGGCAGCCACTTCCCCTGAAGGCTAGCTCTCATAGCTTTGGAGACCATTATGCAAGCTGCTAAGGGAGAACATCAATAGATGGTCTAACCCCAGCTTGAAAGTCTAAAAACTACATCAGTGACCAGCACAGCAAACGACATTGGTGCAGTAGTGGCACTTTTATCTTGGGAGTAATCAACAGCTACCTAATTGGACTTAAAGCCTACTCAATGGGAGGAAACTCATGTGTGGTACTGTGAACATAGCCAAATACACATGACTGAGAGGTAATAGATCTTAGAGAAAACTCCCAGGCTGTCACATCCCTAGACAAATGTAATATAGATCCTTAAATCTATAGGCAAGCATCCCAGTCACCAGCACCCATCAAAGAAGCTTCTTTTTTTTTGGTCTTTTTGAGACAGGGTCTCCCTGTAGCCCCAGCTGTCCTGGAACTCACTATGTAGACCAGGCTGGCCTTGAACTCACAGAGATCCACCTGCCTCTGTCTCCCGAGTGCTGGGATTAAAGGCCAGGATTAAAAGCATGCACCAGCATGTGTTACCACGCCCGGCAGAAGCTTCTTTTTTAAGAGACAGAGATAATTACAGAGTTCCACAACTGGTTACACACAGATTGTCTGTGAATTGCCAAAGCCTAAGTGGCACATCTAGGATGCACCCTCTGCACTTAAAGCTCACAGAACATAGAACAAGGGATGAAGAGAACACTAATGCATCTTTCTATTTTATGCTTTTAAGATGCCAAATAAAGCCTGCTATGTTGATTTTACAGGTAACAACTGTAGAATTGAAATTGCATACTGTGATGGTTTCAATGAAAATGTCCCCCGTTGACTTCAAATATTTGGACATTTTGTCCCCACATGGTGGCGCTGTTTTGGGAGGTTTTAGAAGGTGTGGCTATCCTGGAGGAAGCACATCACTGGGGCTGGGTATAGAGAGTTCTTAAGCCTTGCTGGGTCTCCAGTTGCTCTCTTGCTTCCTGTGCCTGTGTAATGATGTGAGAGCTTAGTTTCTGCTGCTCCTGCTCCAGCCACCTCCAGCCACTATGCCTCCCTGCCATGACAGACTATAATTCCTCTAGAACCATAAGCTCAAATAAACTCTTCCTTCTATAATTTTTTTGGGTCAGTGTTTCTATCACAGCACCAGAAAAGTGACTAATACACATACCCAGAAGAATCCATTAGATGTGATAGTTTAATATATAGCAAAGACAACATTTTTGTAGGAAACTAAGATAGTGCAAAATAAATATTTTGGAGAATAGGTCACTTCATGTGTAGTCTAGAAGTAGGAATCACTTTTAAAAATGTTTATTATACGTATGTTTTTGCATGTATTCCCATGTACAACATGCATGAAATGCCTGTGAAGGCCAAGAGGATGTCAGATCCTCTGGAATTGAAGTTATGGAGGATTTCAAGCTGCCATGTGGGTGCTGGGAACTGAACCTAGGTCTTCTGCAAAAGCAGCCAGTGCTCTTGACCACTGAGCCATCTCTCCAGCCCCAGTAGGGAATGACTTTCTAAAGAACACAAAAACCCAGAAATAATGTTGAATGCCATAAAATTGGAATATTTTACATTGCATGCGGAGCCACCGGCAGAAGACTAATGCTAGAATGCAAGCAGATGTATTTACAAAGAAGACAGCAGTGAATTGTGGGGATGTAGTTCAGTACTAGCACTTGTAAGGAAATGTGAGGCCCTAGGATCAGTCCACAATATTCTCCCTACCCCCTAAAATGGAGGAGGAGATGACAGTGCATTGAGTAATATGCAGGAACTCTTGAAAGTTTATAAAAGGGAGAGCTCTAGCTCAGTATAAGAGGCCAGTGAATGAAAGAGCCCCAATTCAGAAAGTGAGAACACCATAAAAAATCAGCAATTAATGCCCATCAAAGTGGCAAGATTAAAATCATATTTGGGGGCTAGGGAGTTGGCTCTGTGCATAAGAATCTTGCTGCACAGCATGAGGATCAGATCCGAGCACCTAGGCAAAAAGTGGGGCATGGCTGCACACAGTCCTGGAACCCCAGCATTGAGGAGGAGGGAAGAGGAGAGACAGGATCCCTGGGGTTGCTGGACAGCAGCCTAGCCGCAGGTTCAGGGAGAGTGATAAAGCAGGGTACCTGATGTCCTCCTCAGGCCTCCATGTGCCTATTTGTGCACACACACGGGTATCTAGCACACACAAAATAAAACCATACTTCAGAACTCAGTTTGGCAGTTCCTCAAAAGGTTAAACAGGTATTACATGACCCAGTGATTCCAACATACAAAAACATGCATCTGCACAAAAAGATGTTCACTGCAGCATGCTTGTGAATACCTGGTAAGTGGAACAGCTGGTGAAAAGTGCATATCCCGGCAGCAGAGCAGCATTTAGCCATAAAATGGACTGAGCGCAAGTCACCTGCCGCATGCTGTGCCTTCTCAGTTGTAAACATTGTATGGTCAAAGGCCAATCATAAAATTCACACATGCTGTTGTACGAAATGTCCGGTGTAACCACATCTGCAGCCTGAGGTTGGCTGGGTCTGGGATGAGGCAGAATATCACTGCTGGCATGTGCTCTCCCTGCTGATGGTGCAGGTATGCCCTTTGGAATGATAAAAATATTTTAAACTTAATGGTGATTCTTGAATAGCTCCGTAAACCACTGAATTTAAAACGAAGAATGGTATAGTGTGTTACCATAGCTAATGAGGCTATTTTAAAACTTAAAAATCATGTATTTCCAATGGTCATGTCAGGAAAAAAGTATGTGAACTTCCCCTACCTTTCTGGAGGGCCATTTGGCATCTCTTCACTTTTGATGTGTACCATACAGGGGTCCCACTCATGAGCACCTAGTACATGAGTGAAAGTACCATTACCTGAGACTCAGCAGCCGGGTGTGGGCTTCAGCACACTCGAGCAAGAAGTGCCCCTCCATGTAGCTAACACAAATACTGCTTTCTTTTTTCTGTTTTTTCTTTTTCTTCTTCTATTTTATTTTTTGAGACAGGATTTCACTGTCACTCAGCTGGCTTGGAACTCACTATGTGGACCTTCTCAGGCTGGCCTTGATCTCACAGAGACCCTCCTGCCTCTGCTTCCTGAGTGCTGGGATTAAAGGAGTGCACCACTGCACCTGGCTCTTTCTTTCTCTCTTTTTTAGTAATCGAATGTATTTTCTTATCAGCTAATCTTCTATTCCTTTTCCCTCTTTGTGCCTAGTGGCAGAAATTTTAATCTGATCACTTACAGATAAACTCACTCAAACCCAGAATCTAGTCCCTTCTCTACTCTTCCTAGGATGATGGGGTGGCAACTTAGGTAAGAGGGCTTGGCTGCCGTGGCTTTGGAGCCTGGTGGGATTCAGTAGGATCCAGTGTCCCTTTGCTGAAGTATCGCTAGATTATATGGCTTTGCACTGTCATGTCCGTCCTGGTAGCCCACAGGTATGGTGTGTACAGCACATCTGGGAATACCTGCCACTTCTCACTCCATGATTGCTTAACTGGTGAAGTTAGTGGGCAGCGTCGGTAACTGCAGTGCAATGGTTGGTGTTAGTTGTCTGCTTGACAGAATCAAGACTTATTTGGGCATGGCTGGGGGAATATCTTAATTGCTTTATTGAGGTGGGAAGACCCGCCACTGTAGATGGCATGTTCCCTGGCTGGGATCCTGGACTGTGTACATGGAGACTAGGAGCAGAGCAGCAGGATGCACTCATAGCTGTCCTCTTCCTGGTTATGGATGCGACCTGACCGCCTGCTGCTGTAACTTCTCCACAGTGATGGACTGCACTTGGCACCAAGAGCCAAAATAAACCCTTCCTTAGGATGCTTTTGTCAGAGTATTTTGTAATAGTGACAGTGAAGACACTGAGGAGGGTGGGAACCTGTTCACTTCACCGTCTGGCCTCCCTGCTCTTCAGATTTTGTCACCTTCCTTCTCCCTTATGTCGTCTGTTTCATCTTATAGACCATTGTGCTGTAAGCCTTGCTGAGCGTTGGTGAGTTCCATTGCTATCCTTGTTGGACAGTTAATTAGCTAGCATGTCTAGTGCGTAGCAAACACAGCATGTGTATGGGTTCTGCTGATTACTGGGTTCAGGTTTCTTTCACACTCAGTGTGGCATAAGGCTAAGGACCCTGGAGGCCACCAGACCACAGTACCAGGTTTGCTTGTGACACTCTATGGCCAACAGTGGTGGTATTTGTTAAACATTGCTGAGTGGTCAAACAAAGGGAGCACTCATCATGTAACAGTCTGGGTAATATAGTGATTCTGCAGCAAGGTAAAAGGGTAAATCCCTGAGGGTAGGAATTGTACTTGGTGATGTCAGGGCTTTGCTCGGTTCACAAGGATGCCTTATGTTTTTGAGGACTTAATAAGTCTGTTAACACTTAGGATGCTATAGAGGAAATAGCAGGAGAAATGCATGCAAAAAGTAATTTTAATCTTGCATGTTTATGTTGATATTTTCGTTTTAAAGGCAATCTTGTTTTTACTCAAAATCTGTTTTCAAGAAGTACAGAACTATGTTACAGGGACATTTACCTCACAGATGCTTTGAAAATCAAACCACTTAAAAAATAGTTTGAATTTTGAATTAAGATTTAAAATTTGTAACCCAATATTGTATTTTTATGGAAAGTTAATAGTTTTTCTTTGTAAATAGAATTACAAATGAGTTAGATAACATTTTGAGCAATTAATAGGTTCATTTCACTTTAATTTGTGAGCATAAAAAGTTGATTAGTATCATGTAGAGTTTATTAATTATAAAATAATGATTAGTGATTTGAAAAGTAATCAGACACAAAAATCTTTCAAAAAGGGAACTATCTGTGTAATTTTGACTATATATTGGTCCCAAATGCACATTTTACTTAAACATTCTTTGGAGTGAAATATTCTAGAAGTATTCTAGCACTGAAAAGTGAAGAGTGGGGGGGTGAGCACTCCAGCAGCTGTTGGACACGCTTTCTTTCCAGTTGCTCTTTTGTTTTGCATCAAGGATCAATTTCAGTTACTCCTGGCCTGTATTAAGGTATTTGGACCACTGTTGTTTGGATGTTGAAGGTGGCATGGATTCAAGCATGGTGGCAGTTATCATGAATGGAACATGTATGATTGGAATTGATTGTTATCTAGGAGGCCTGGAGGATCTTCTGAACTAGTGTTCACAGACATTGAAGCATCTGCACCTGCACTGCTTAGAACTCAAGTACTTGTGGAGAGGTTGGGATGTTGCAGATTGTTGGGGATTCTTTGTAGCCTCCTTCCTTAGCCACTCATTGCCATCTGTGTGTGACCTCAAGTACTTGTGCCATCCCACGAACCCTTGCTCCCATCCCACGAACCCTTGCTCCCACTGACCTAGAGAAGCATGTCATTGTAGAGCCTGAGGCCTTAGTGTGGGTTTCCCTACTTGGTGTAATCCACCGACCTGCCTGAGGCTTCTGCCAGTGCATTTGAAGTGTGTTGATTATGACTTTCTTTGTTGTTAGTAAACCAAAACCAAAACAAAAAACCTTCATGAACCAATTATCCTGTGGAATTTGGAGTAACCAGAATCTGTTGCTGGGCTGTGGTCACTCCTGTTTGACTCCAGAGTTAACTTTGCCATCCTCCCTCATCCTCTTTAGGTGAGAACTGTGGGTTTTTTGATTAAAAAAAAAAAAACATTTTATTTATTTATTTTTTATTTTATGTGTATGAGTGTATTGTCTGCATGTGCACCCGTGTCATGCAATGCCACGGAGGTCAGAAGAGGGCATGGGATTCCCCTGGAACTGGAGTTAAGGACAGTTTGTAGCCGCCATGTGGGTGCTGGGAATAGAACCCAGGTCCTCTGCAAAAGCAGACAGCGCTCTTAACTGCTGAGCCATCTCTTCAGCCTCAGAACTGTGTTTTTTATATAAACACACTGATGTGTATGTTGATTAATGAAATGAGGAACGGGAAATTAAAAGATTACTCATGACTGATGCTAAGACAGTTGATTAACTATTTGTACAGAAGATACTAGGTTCTTGCTTTATAACATACAGATAAAATAAATTGTATTTGGATTATCTGTTGATTTGAAAATAGAAAATATCAAAATAACCAGAAAAATGATGATAAACACTTATGGATAAAGACTTTGTAGCATAAAAATTGTGTCAAGAAGTATAAAAGAAATTTGATTTATCTGATGTAAAAATTGAAATTTCTATGCATCAAAATGGAATGCAAATATGAAGATGGAAAAGTCCTTTCCCCACAGAACTAGCCCAAAGCTTGTATAGAATTAACACCCAACACCTCCCCCACCCCAAATCAGCATCCCAAAAGAAAGGAACAAAGAACCTACATAGACTCCCTGCAGAGTCTGAAGCACAAAGCCAGGCATGTTGGTCTGCTCCTGTAGCCCTAGCCCTGCCCTAGCCCTTGACAGGACATAGGCAGGAGGATGACTAGAACTCATGTGTTCAAGACTAGCCTGAGCAGCATAGTAAGGCAGGGTCTCAAAAACAAAGAACAACAACAAAGCCAACAAAACAAAGTTGAGGCTGGGGATGTGGTTCAGTGGTGGAGTGCATGCAAGGCCCTGGGTCTGAACCTAGTTATACAAAACAGAACAGAAAGTTGAAGTGCAAAAATAACTTCTTAACGAACCTCTTGGGTCCAGAGATGTGGTTCGACAGTTAACAGTGATTATTACTCTTGCAGAGGACCTGAGTTTGGTTCCCAGCACCCGTGTCATGTTGGGCAGCTCACAACCACCTGTAACTCCCAACAGCAGGGGATCTGAAGCCTCTGGCCTCCTCAAGCATGTGTGCATACGCATACACACACACACACACACAAACAGACACAGACACACACAGACATACATACAAACACGTAGACACACATACACACACACACACACACAGTCTTTAAGAAACCTCTTAGCAAGGAGTCTTTAAGAAACCTCTTAGCAAAGATAAGGACCTTAGGAATGGCAGCGGCAAGGCTGTAGGTGTGCAGATTGGACACACCGAGGACCGATTGGTCCTCCTCTTACAGTAGTTGTATTTGTTTACATAAAAGCCAGTGGAATCTGACAGGTGGACGCACGTGTGTTTTTCCTTCCTGAGCACTCTGAACTGCTAGTAAAGATGTAAATGTACCAACTCCAAAAGACAAAATGGAGGAGGAGAAACCAGGCAGCAGCTTGAAGGAAGGAACACCACTGAACAGCCGTAACCAGTTTAGTAGAATAGAAAAGCTAAGCCCTAACTTCTGGAACTCCTACTGTCCTCTTCCTGTCTAGCCCTTAGGACACTTAGAGTCTGTGGGGCTCAAGACTAGAGAATTTTCCTGAAGACACATCTGATATCAAAATAGCATATAGGAGCAGACTTATAGCTCAGTCAGTGGTAGAGGACTTGCTTAGCATGTGTGAAGCCCTGTGTTCTGTCCCCAGGACATTTTGGAAATTTCCATAATCAAAATTTGATAGTGAAGACCCAGTGTGCTTAGCACTGATAAGCCTTTGATTCATAGGAGCTATGAATGTATTTTCATTAGATCTCTGACCTCTTAACTATGAGTCACAGCCAAGGAACAGAAGACTGCTGGGAAACAGTCTTTGTGAGAGACCAAGATCAGAATAAGCAGGTGGAGCAGAAAAGAAGCACAGCGGGAGAAATGAACATTATCGGGAGGAAGGAGAATATTTCTTGTTTATTAAACAGGTTCCCTACAAAGGGACTATGCAAAGCATCAGCTGATGCTCTTGGAAATTGGAACTATGAGTAGCAATACCAGTCGCAGTAGGATTTGAGGAAAGATAAGCAAAGGCCTCCGAATATATAACAGTGTGAAACAGCAGAGAAAGATTGGAAATGAGAGGATGACTTGGGAGCCAGCTCTGCATAGGGCTCTATGGTTGTATCTTGTGAACAGAGGCTCTGACGGCCTTCCGCTCTGGGTCATCTTGTTCAAGATATTTATGCTGTAAACATTCTTGAAAGAAGACGTAGTGACTTTGGGGGGCAAAAAGAAGATTATTTATTTATTTATTGCTATGTGGTATAGTAAAAGATAGCGTCTGTCTCTAGAGCAAAGGTTGGGGTGGTTGATCGCAGCCTCTAGTGAAAGCTGTCAGTCTTGCTATTCTGTGTTTGATGCACAAGTCCCCGTGTGTATAGCCACATTCTGTCCCCGATGACTCCGGGAAGCAAAAGAGCCATAAGTGTGAAGTGCATGAAGTCATGACTGGTAAAGCCCTTTGTCTCTGACTCAGGGCTCTGATGTCACCTGCCACTGTCCATGAGAACAAGCTGTACTAGCTCTAGCTCGGAAGCCTGGCTAAAGGTGAAGTTTCAGGCACTTCCTGCTCTTAGACAGGAGCAAACAAGGCCCAGTGTTTTGGTGATAAGGGAGCTGGGAAAAGAGAAAGGAGGAGAGAATAAAGACATAAGACAAAAGCTTTTCTAGAACTCAGTGGTTTAATGAATGCTTAAAACAATGAAAGTAAATATATCCTGTAGCAAGGAACATAATTTTGAAATTTTAAAATAATTAAAAAATAACCCTACCAAACAGCAAATAGTAAAAACTCTCAAAATAGGGAGGAAAGCTTCAAAGGAATAAGAGTCAGAGCGCCATCAGGCTTCTCATGGGAGTATTCAAATGAGGAAGTCATAGGCTGCTTTGAAAGTTACATGGAAAAAAATGACCTCCCCCCATGTGGTGCATGTGTGAAGTATGCGGATGTGTGTCTCTGTGCTCACAATCAGAGGCCAGAGAAGGAGGATATCAGGTGTCCTCCCCCCATCTTATTCCCTGGAGACAAGTTGTCACTCGTGAACCAGAAGTGCTGTTTTGTCTTGGCTTGGCCGCAAGCTTCCGAAATCCTGCTGTCTTACCAGCACTGGGGTTACAAGCATGTATAGCCATGCTGTTTTTTTGTGTGGGTGCTGAGGAATGGAACTCAGATCCTCTCCTTTCCACAGCAAGCGGGTTCATCCACTGAAGCCACCTCCCCAGCCCACGACAACAGTCTCTAACAGTATTCTGTTAACTCCTCAATTATCCCACCAGCGAGATGGAACAGGGGAGACTTTCCAAATGGCCCTTTATCCTTTTCCTAGAGCTACTGGACATGTGCTTCATTAAAGAAGAGATAATGAGGAATCAGGGAACTCTCCCATCCAGTGAGATGCCATTGAGATGCCCAGCCAGAGGGTGACGGGAAGACTCGTAGAGCTAACAGTGGATTGGAATAAGACAGCGGAGGACCCTGGATGGGTGTCTGGGGTCTGTGGAATGATGAGTTATCCAGCGTCCTTGACTATATTAAGAGAAGGTTTAAACTTCAGAGTAAAGTTTGTTATATCTATGTAGGGAATTAAACCAACAGAAAAATGAAGTAACTTTTTAAACTTTTTTTTTTTAAGGTGGGTGAGTATTTCCCTGTGTGTATCTATATACACCACATGCATACAGTGCCCACAGAAGCCAGAAGAGGGCATCAGATCCCTAGAGAGGTTGTTGTCTTCCATGTAGGTGCTAGAAACTGAACCCTGGTCCTCTGCAGGAGCAGCCAGTGCTCTTGACCACTGAGCCATCTCTCCACCCCCTAGAATGAAATAGATTAATTTCAGGAATAAAAGTTGTATCAGAATTTATATATATATA
>NW_008351693.1:1343304-1350772 GCF_000622305.1 Nannospalax galili
GCTGCCCTTGAACTCACAGAGATCCGCCTGCCTCTGCCTCCCACGTGCTGGGATTAAAAGCGTGCGCCACCATGCCCAGCCTAGAATTAATATTTTTAAAAAAATTTTTATTGAGCTTTTTGTAATTTCATAGAACAGTTCTTAATCAGAATTTATATTTTGTGGTTCACTTCAAATAACATCACATAACTATAATGATGAAACTGTTGCTTATTTAATAATCATTTGTGTCTGCAGCAGTGGTGGAGTATACTGCCCTGTGAGTGCCACCAAGTGTGGCGTGCACTCAGTAAATACCTTGCTGAATTGAAACCTTTTGATTCTATTCCTGATTCCGTTTGTGAAATGTAACTCGCCTTTTCTACCTCACCCTGTTCTGTTTTCATCAAGTTTATGTGCATGATAAAAGAACTTGAGACAGCGATAGATGATCTTGGAGGGTTTAAGATGTGTGAGAGTTTCAGTCGGGATTCAAAATGCTGAAACATTTTGTTTCTTCAGTTCCTTCACTAAGGCAGTGGGGTTCTGTGCTATTATTACAAAACCACAAATTATGTAAGTTTAAAAACCTCAACTTATTCAAATATTATATGTTGGTGAATACTTATCTATGGAAAATGCTACCTAATTTTTCTCCATCTGTGTTTTTAGACGTATTCCGGGCTTCCTTAGATTCTCTTATTTTTAGTTACAGGGCCTCTTACAAATCCCATATTGTGATAAGGTTAATAGATTGCAGAATCTCTGTTTTTAACATATCTCTATATGTACATATGGCAAGATTTTAATAATCCCTTTTATTCAGAAAACATGCACACCAGGTTACTCTAGAACATGCATCCTTTCAGACCTTGTTCCTGGGGAGAAGTGCTGGAGTCTTGTTTTAGAATAGTAGAGGATTATCTCATACACTCTTATCTTACCTGTGTCTGTTTAGGCTTTTTCTAGTCCAAATGATGACTGTTTTCCAGAATACCCACTTCATATAGTGTCCTGGTGCACCTGTCGTCTCTCTTTGGGCCCTTCTTCCTTCTTCACTGAACAGGACTGTTGTTTGCATGGCAGGATGTTTGTTCCCAGCACTGGCTGGAGGCACTGATTGGTCATGGTGACACTAAAACTTTCCCCTCCTCCTCTGAGCTGCTCCCCAAAAGGAGGGCAGAAGCTCTGCAGGCCAGGGCTGCTGCAGGGGGTCCTCTGCAGTCTCTGCTTATAGAATCTGTATTTGTATAATCCAGCATCCTGATCTTACAATTCCAACATATAGCACCAGTGAGATGACTCAGCAGGTAAAGGTGCGTACCACCCAAGCTTGATGACTTGAGTTCAGTCCCAGAAACCCACAGTGGAAGGAGAGAAATGGCTCCCAAAAGTTGTCCTCTGACCTCCAGAGCATGTGTACTCGAAAGTGTATACTTGAGAATCTGTCCACTGTGCAGTTCTGGCTCCAGCTCTTAGATGACATAGACAGGGAAAACTTTCGGTCCTGTTCATGTTGGTCCTTCATTTTAGTCTGCTGTAGGTTTTATTTTGGGGGAAGGAGCGGCATTTTAATGTTTTTCTATTCCAATAAATCCTCCCACATTATAGCTAAGATTGACTGGATTATCTTGAGTTGAAGGTTCCTGGTACCTACTTTGAAAAATGTGTCTATTGAATTATTGATATCTGGGAACTCATCAAAAGGGAACTGAGCCCATATCACTCCCACTGTCTAGGGACTGACGTGGATTGCTTTGTAACCCTTGACTCTCTTCCCAACTGTAGTAGCTTAAAAAAATCGAAGTGTAGTGGAAGATAATACTAAAATAATACAGTGGACATTTCTTTCCAAATTGCAAGGCAAGTAATGAGATTAAGTAAAATGAAGACTGCATGCTGGTCTATGTCTGCAGGTGTTTTAGGTTAATGTGACTTCACTTCAGCTTTCATGTTAATGACCTATGTTCGTTCACTTTCCCAGGAATAAAGAAACCATAACCAGCTTGGGAATAGTGACTGAAATTTCAGTGATATTCCATCAACTTGACATAATTTTGAAAAATTTTGTTCCATCTCTAAATTTTAATACATTACCTTCTGATATGTCATCTTCTATATTTTAAATGAACATTTGGAGCCTCAGTACTTATAAGTTTTCTAGAGCCAAAAATGGACTCCTATTTTCACTAAATTTGTAGACTTTAAGAATGTGGATTGTTGATATTACTGAGGAAGAGCTGAGGTTCTTTTCCCTCTCCCTTCCTTCCTCTCCCTCCCCACCTTCCTCCCCCTTCCCTCCTTCTTCTCCCTCCCACCCTCCTCCCTCTCGGCACCTTCCTTCCTTCCACAGCATTCATTGATAGTTGTTGCAAGTTCCTGTTTTATCTACCTGTGGCTGGCCCTCACATCCGTCTTCTGCTCCTTCCCACTTTTCTTTTGTAACAGATGATCATAGTTGACCATCATCACCATCATCATCAGAAAATAACTGGTACCACTGAAGAAGTTATAAGTTTCATTTACACAGAAATACACTGGGGCTTGGAGTCGTTTATGTGATTTGCTTGTGGTCTTCCGTGTTGTATGTGGCAAAGCTAGAATTGGAGTCTCAGTCTATGAGTCTCCAAAGTCAGTATTCTTAACGGTATAATGGTCCATCCTTTACTTAAAATTGTTTTCAAAGATGTTTTCATTTTAGAAAATTTGGTGATTATGAATTGTAAACGAGTATAATTCATGTGCTGGTTAATTGAAACCATATTTTGAAAGAACTATCAGCAGAAATAGCTCTGTGTTCTTCATTTATTTGAAAACTGGGCCAAACAGGATCACTTTTGACAATCCTGTTGCTGATTTCTTTCTCCACCCCAACTGCACTTGCCCTCCCAATGAGTTTGAAACCAGTAGAAATCTGAAGGGATGTGGGCAGAGAAGTGATAGGGGATGTGCTGAGGTGACAGGTCCGACACCAAGGAAGAGCCTTGCTTATTAGATGACTCCAACAGAATGGAAAGTCTGGGCAATGTGATCGCCTAATCTGAAAAATCGCTGTTTAATTCAGGCAGTTCAGGGAGCTGAAGGATTTATCAGTTTTTTGTGAGCTAGCCAGGCACCTACCTGTTTGTAGCATGATTTTCAAGGCCATCATGTCTCATTTCTCAAAACTGATGACAAAAAGAATATTTAGGATGTGACTCTGTGGTTGTCTGCAGAACACTTGGACCGACTGATGTCTATCCTCACTGCGGTCGGTGGGCATTCTAACAGCGAATGGAGTGTCCCGAGTTGTCAGAAAATGGATGTCAAGACCTTGGGTCATTAACTTGCACAGGTGGACCTCAAGTATTTGAGAATTAGTGACAGACAACTAAAATGTTCGGTAATTAAAAACAGCTAGACAAATGCACACTCCTCCACCAGTCTAAGTCACTTAGAGCTTGTCAGGTTTAGAAAGCAAACACCCTAATGAGTCTTAGCTGTTTGACCCTCTACACTGCTTTGAATATTAAGATACATGGTTGTAATTAGCTTCACCCCTTCTCTGTTCCAGCTCCGTCATCTTAGTTCCTAAGACAAACAGCTTTCAGAACAATTCTGCTTCTTCAAGAAGAGAAGCAGTTTTCTATCAAAAGGCTTTTATGCATAGAAAGTTATTAAAATGCTCTGTAATGCATTTTTCCCTTTGTTAGTAGAAACTATGCTAGACTTGTAATGGTTGTCACACATTGACTTTTGATCTTTTAACCTTCATTGTAATTTTATGAATATGCCAAGTAGGAAGAATATTTTTCCTTTCTGTATTCTGTTTTACCAGAAAGTTCACAGAGCTCCTGGTAGCTGGTAAAGTGGGCTAATCTGGCACTATTAATATTTGAGGTGTGTGCTTGGTGGGGGTGATTATTGGTTTGTGACCAGTTTGTGACCTCTCTGGGGTTGAAGTAAACACTACTGAAAGTGAAGAGAGGGGCATTTTCTACCTCTAGGAAATGCAAAAATGACACTGTTTAGATCTTTCTAGCTGTGTTGTACCCATTTTCAAGATGACAAATGTCTGAAAGAAAAGTCCCATGAAGAAAATGTACACAAATCACTTGTGCCCAGTGCATCTTGGGTGTCCAGGGGAAAGGCTTTAATTTGTAGCATAATAATTAGGTGGGTTGACATCTTATTTACCAATAGGAAAAGGAAAAATACTTGACTGCTTTTAGCAATAGCTTTCTTTGTCAGGGTCCATCCTGATGAACTCGGCATCAGCCAAATCCATCAACGATGGCTCCAGCAGTATCACTGGGACAAGAAGAGCAAAGTGACGAGGCGACCCCTTGTCTCCACAGGCACTGTTGGCTGAGGTGTGGACGCTTCCTTCAGCTCCATGTGGCATGCTTGGCAGTAGGTCCTGGCCTGCCACGTTCACAGGTAATGTAGCCAGGCAGTTTATTTCTGTCATCTACATTGACCTGAGATCAAAGGAGTGCTTCCCAGTAAGGTGGAGATTGCTGTGCATCTTAACCCAGTGCTTACCAGGAGAGTCCTGTTTTACATTAAAGGGATCAATATCTTTAGCTGTGGGTTTCAGCACTCAGGGCTAACGTTCATGTCACCGTGCTAATCATATTGGGAGTAATTGTGTATGATTTCAGTATCTGTCATTTCTGACAATTTTAGAGAAGCACAAATTCTTTTCTTTTAAAGATTCTTTGTTCTGCTTTACATTCAGATGTGCTAGTCAGTGTTTAATTTTTCTATTGTGTTTATCTTTATTTGAAAATTGTTTCCCAGTTTATTAAAACAGAACAATGTCCATGTTACTTAATTTTGTATAATTAGTGGGTACCTAATTTAAAATAGGCCAACAGGTATCTTAATCTTATGGAATAATTAAATACGTCGTACTTTTAGATAGTTATTCAATCTGTAACATTGTTAGTGAGAGCTGTATTAATCATAAATGTATATGTTAGCTACTAATGCATTCTATCCTTTTCTGCTAAATAACACTCCTGCTATAACTGAAACTTAAAAACTTGTGATAAAGCAGGAGACTTGATATTTCAATAGTTAATATTTTAGAACTTTTCAGACTGTATTTTACTTCTTCCTTGGCTGTTTCTATATGTAATAAAATGATAGTTGCACTATAAACCTTCCCTGCTGTGTTCAACTACTATGGAAGTGGGAAGGGCCATGGACAAGCAGGAAAGACTGTGCACGGACAGAGCTGTGGACAAGTGTGGTCACAGATTAAACCACAGAGAGATTTGTCCACAGGAAAAATCGTTGTAAGTAGAGTATGGGCAAAATAATTACATTTATGTTTTTGTAAAAATATGTTAAACACTTTTATAATGATTACCATGACTAACAGTCACTACTTTTATTTAAAATGCTTTGTTGAACTTTATTTGAAAAGACATTTAGTCTGTGATCTTTTTTGATGCAAGCAAATAGAGTTCCAAAAAATTAATTTGACTGAAATTAAATTGTTTCTCCCATGAATGAGTTCACTTAAGCACAGAGGGAGGCTTTGTGCTTTGTTCTTCAGACTGTGCATCTGAAAAGAGAACGTGCCAGTACTCAGACTTTAACACTTGAAAGCACTGTGATGATTTTCTTGAGAAATCCACAGTAAAGAAGTCATAAAAATTCTGCCTAAAACTTAAGGAGTTGGAATTGAACTGTATTTAAACAATTAAGTAACAGAAGCCCGTTTCAGCAATTTAAGATACTTCTCCCTGTCTGTTTACCCACTTAGGAAGCGTGCTGCAGCTGGTAACAAGCCCCGTTCATGTGCTGTCACAGTCTTCAGAGCTGCATAAAGTACAATTTTAATGTACTTTTTCGATTTTTAGGAAATGAGTTGTGATAATTTAGGTAATTGACTTTTTTTTTATCAACCTGAGATAAAACTTGGTTTGAAATCATGAAATAATCTAACATACTGATTTCTTAGTGCTGTTAAAGAATCTCATCTCAATGTTAGAGGATGCTTTAGGGTCTAGACTTTGGAAAATCCTGTCTCCGTGGCTGTTTTAGATTATGTCCTCCAGTTGTCCAGTATGGGTTGAAATATCTCCATTGGGACCACCCCTAGTTCTGCTGCTCCAGAATTTACACCTTCTCTGTAGCTGCTAAGAACCAGTCCATCCTGTCCCCATCAGCCCTCCTTGGGCTTTGGCTCCTTCCTGCTAAGCCTTCAAGAGAACACCTGACTAGCTGGGGGAGTTAGCCAGATCCCTACAAGCCAGGTCACTGTTCCCCTGCTTTGGGACAGTTCATTGGGTTCCAGGGATCACACTTCTCTGCTTAGTAGTTAGAACCTGCTCAGCTGATTCCCATCCCCCCAGTGTGGGTCTAAGCTCCTTCTCCCTCCTAGAGAGCTCTTGACTCACTGGCTTGGATCCTCCAATAAAAAAATCAAGAGAGAGAACCTGAAGCACAGACCAACTAACTATTCATATCTGATCAGAAAGCAACCAAGGTACAGCAACAATATAAACAGAATCAAACTTCACAACAAAGGCAGGTCTGAGTTTCATATCAGACACGCAAGCAACAAAGGAAATCTGTATGCTTTGACCAGAACAAAAAAACACAGATAATATGAAAAACCAAAATATGTCCCCATCAAACCCCACCAGTTCTATAAAAGTGTTCAATAATGAGAACTACCTAGAGGAACCCCAGAAGACAGAATTTGAAGGAACAATCATGAATATGATCAAAGAATTCAACGAATTTAAAGAACACACAAGCAACTCAAAAGAACTCCAAGAGGACAGGGATAAACTCCCGACTGAAGTTAAAGAAAATACAAATACACAGAAGAATGAAATGACAAAGATAATTCAGGATCTGAAGAGTGAATTGATGAAAGAGATAGAGACAGTGAAGAAAACTCAGAACAAAATGAAGATGTAATTGAAAATTCTAAGCCAGTTTGAAATGACAAAAATGGAAAACAGGATATTGAGACTGCACAATAAAGTGGAGGAACTGGAACACCCAAGCAAAGACTATGACAAATTAAAAAGCAAAACATAGGAATGGAATATGCAGGAATTGTGTGACACCATAAAAAGACCAAACATACGAATCATAGGCATACAGGAAGGAGAAGAATCCCAAGATAATGGCATGGACCAGATCTTCAACAGAATCGTTGAAGAAAAATTCCAAAATTAAAGAAAGACACGCCCATACAAATATAAGAAGCATATAGAACGCCAAACAGACAGGAACAGAAAAGAAACTCTCCACGCCACATCATAGTAAAAACACTAAACGTACAAAACAAGGAGAATACTGAGAGCTGCAAAAGAGAAACAACAAGTCACATATAAAGGAAAACCCATTAGGATTACAGCTGACTTTTCAGTGAAAACTATGAAAGCCAGAAGAGCCTGGACCAAAGTATTCCCAGTTTTAAATGACCACAGTTGCCAACCCAGATTACTATACCCAGCCAAAATGTCTATTATAGTCAAAG
>NW_008351693.1:1351176-1352728 GCF_000622305.1 Nannospalax galili
CTAACCAGAAGAGAAAAAGAAGGCTACTTCATTTTGATCAAAGGAACAATGAGTCAAGAAGATATTACAATCATGAACATATACTCACCAAACTCTGGTGCACCCAACTTCATAAAAACAATACTACAGGACTTAAGACCCAGATCAATCCCAAATCATTAATAGTAGGGGACTTCAATACCCCACTGTCTCCATTAGACAGGTCAACAGGGTACAGAGTTAACAGAGGAGACATCTGAATTAAACAATACCATATATCAAATGGACCTGACAGACATCTACCAAGTATTCTACCCAAGCACCAAAGGATATACTTTCTGCTCAGCACCACATGGAACCATCTCCAAAATCGACCATATACTGGGGCACAAAACAAATCTCAACAAATACAAAAGATTGAAATAATTCCATGTGTTCTATCAGACCACAACAATAAAGCTTACAATCAACACCAAAAGAAGCCTTAATCAGCACATATACATATGGATATTAAACAACACACTCCTGAATGATAAGTGGGTCAAAAGAGAAATTAAAAAAGAAATAAAACTATTCCTGGAACTAAATGAAAAGGACAATACAACACAACAAAACCTCTGGGACACGCTGAAAGTGGTTCTTAGAGGGAAATTTATAGCTCTAAGTGCCTACATCAAAAAATCGGAAAGAACACAAATAAATGACTTAACAGTGCAACTCAACACACTTGAAAAGCAACAGCAAACAAAACCCAAACCCTGCAGACAAGAAGAAATAACAAAAATCAGGGCAGAAATCAATGAAATTGAATCAAAGAAAACAATACAAAGAATCAACAATACCAAGAGCTGGTTCTTTGAAAAGATAAACAAAATTGACCGACCGCTAGCCCAATTAACCAAAAGAAGGAAAGAGCACCTCCAAATTCAAATCAACAAAATTAGAGATGAAACATCACAACAGACACCAGAAAGATACAGAGCTTTATAAGGGAATACTTTAAAAACCTATATGCTACTAAATTTGAATGGCTCAGTGGTTAAGCGCACTGGGTGCTCTTTAAGACCGAGGTTTGATTTCCAGTGCCCATAAGGCAGTTAACAACCATGGGTAACTCCAGTTCCAGGGGATCAACTCCCTCTTCTGACCTCTGTGGTCACTGCACGACACGGGTGCATTTACACATACGCAGGCATAATTAACTCATACACATAAAATAAAAATAATAAATAAAAAATTTTAAAACCTATACTCTGTCGGGAGCCGTAAGCCCCTACCCCAAGAAATAGCAAGACCTGATTTCTGGCAAAGCTGTTTTTCAGACATCAAGGCTGGCCTGGTTTGAGATTAACCAGATGACTATACTTGAAAGCCTCTCACAAACATGTTGTTCTAACCTGGGCACTTAATGCTTGAGAGACTCCCTCATTTCTCATGTAATTGCTAAGAAACTTTGGTATTCTTCTGTAATCATACAAGTGTAACCTCTTAATTGATTTATAACTTGCTATATAGAATTGTGGTGTTACTATGGAATTTACTCTGTGATCAATTGGTGTGGTGTTATTGCGAT
>NW_008351693.1:1354728-1355492 GCF_000622305.1 Nannospalax galili
CTCTTGGATGTTTAACACACATACTTTAAGGCCTATACTAATTTGGTCAGAGGGACATAAAGGATACCTTTTGCTCCTTGCCCTCCTAGGTCGACAGTTTCAGGGGACTATGAGCATCTCTCAAAATGTCCTGTAATTGTGGTGGGTCACCTGTCCTCTTGATCAAGGAGGCCAAGGAGACCCCATGAGATGGACTTGAACCAGTGTCCAGTCTACAAAGAGGAGGGTCAACACAGAGGAATCATTTCCTCCATGCTTCCAAGCGAAGCCAACCATGGTCGAGCAGGACCTTTGACTTATCTTCACATAGGTGGAACTGGTAAAAGAAAAGAGCCAGAGGCTCCTCCCAAGCCCATGTGACCGCTGAGGAACAGATCCTCGAATGCCCTTAAGAGTGAAAATAAATTTGTCTATCTGGGCCAACTGTATGGCCTTAAACACCCAAAAGGAAAGAATAACCAAAAATTCAAGGGGCCAATGTAATTTTTTAAGAGTCCATATGCGTAGCTAAAGGCTACATAACAAGCAACAATGCCAGATAAGAGATACCTTCTTTTGAGTTGTTGGCCAGGGTGGCCACAGGGACTCCCAGATAGTAACCCAGCATAGAACTGGGAAAATGAACAGCAGACCCCAATCTTATCTGAAGGAATATTGACAACTGATTGCTGCTAGATGAGGAATAGCTGACCCTCCTAAATCAAGGACCTCTAGATAGGCTGACTAGATTCACCAGAAGGGCAAGTAGTGGGGAATGGCTGGGG
>NW_008351693.1:1355607-1356072 GCF_000622305.1 Nannospalax galili
GTGGGGTGTTCTGTGTGATACACACACACACACACACACACACATACACACACACACACACACAAATCAACAAATGAAAAAATGTATTTGAGGAGGAAGCATGGAAATTTACGTCATCCTAATTAGTAGTGGTGATAAATGTTACCATTGAAATCTACGTGATGACTTTATAGCCAAGGATCCAATTGCAACTGATTATGACTAGTCATAATCAGATACATACAGATTAGAGATGCATGTACCAACATCTCAGTGTTATTAGCAAAAACAATGAGTCTTTCTGTGAAGAACAGTATATTCTAAAATGAAATGGCGATCTTTTTTAAAGGTTAAAAACTCATCCAACTTTATGTCGTACAGGGCTTATACTGAGTTCAATAATATATAACTGTATTAATTCAACTGTGAACCTAGAAACTTGCACCCACTTGTGAAAGAGATGTACTCTTGCTCTGGAGTGTGTTA
>NW_008351693.1:1356326-1363016 GCF_000622305.1 Nannospalax galili
TATATAGTGAGATTAGAAATGCATGTGCAAACATCTTAATGTCAATTTCATTAGAAATGAATCTTTCTGTATGAAACTGTGTATTTTAATAATGAAATGGAGATCTTTTTTAAAGGTTAAAACCTCATTTACTTTTATGTCTTATAGGGTTTATCCTGAGTACAGTATTGTATAACTGTAATAATTCATCTGTAAACCTAAAAATTTACAGCCAATTTTAAAATAGATGCATCTTAGCTTAGAAAATTGTTATTGAGTATGTCAGTGCTGTTGTAATGAAATGCTTCTTCTAAGTATGTGGTTATTAAATAAATAATTTTTAAAAACCTGAACAAACACAAAAATATTGAAATAATTTCATGCCTTATATTAGACTACAATGCAATAAAGCTTAAAATCAACAGCAAAAGAAGCTCTAGTAATTAATTAGAGATTAAACAACACACTCCTGAATGATGAATGGGTCAAAGAAGAAATCAAGAAAGGAATAAAAGTATTCCTGGAACTAAATTAAAATGATAATACAACTGAACAAAGCCTCTGGAACATAACTAAAAGCAGTCTTAAATGAAAAGTTTATAGTTCTAAGCACATATGTCAAAAAATCAGAACGAGCACAAATAAATGACTTAATAGTACAA
The DNA here is from genome assembly GCF_000622305.1 of Nannospalax galili. Taxonomy (NCBI): domain Eukaryota; kingdom Metazoa; phylum Chordata; class Mammalia; order Rodentia; family Spalacidae; genus Nannospalax; species Nannospalax galili. The sequence goes on from NW_008351693.1 coordinate 1,356,968, forward strand.
ATCCCGACTCTGGAAAGGCAAGAACAAACCAACCCCAAACGTAGTAGATGAGAAGAAAGAACACAAATTAGAGCAGAAATCAATGGAATAGCAACAAAGCAATACTAAGAGGTGGGTCCCTGAAAAGATAAGTAAGGTCGACCCACCCTTAGCCCAGTTAACTAAAAGAGCAAATCCAAATCAAGAAATCAGAGAGGAAAAGGGAAACATCACAGCAGACACCAAAGAGATCTTAAACGTGATAAGGGAATAGTTTAAAAATCTATACACGATTAAATTTGAAAATCTAAAAGAAATGGATGGATTACTAAATTCAATGAAGCCACCTATGTTAAACCAAGAAGAAATCAGCATCTTAAACAGACCCATAAGAAATATGGAAATTGAAACAGTAATACAAAGCCTCCAACTAAAAAAGCCCAGGCCCAGATAGATTCACAGCAGAGTCTGAAGGTTTTCCAGACCCTCAAAAGAAGATCTACAGCCAGTACTGCTTAAATTATTCAAAAAGATAGAAACAGATGGGAAGCTCCCATTTCCTACTATGCCAGTATCACTCTAATACCAAAACCAGGAAAAGACACAAGAAAAGAAAGCCCATATCCCTATTGAACATAGATGCAGAAATTCACATCAAACTACTCACACGTCACATACACACACATCAAAAAGGTCATCCACCGTGATCATACAGGCTGTATTCCAGAGATGCAGGGATGGTTCAATATATGTGTCAATAAACATAAATCATATAAATATTTAAGGACAAAAACACATCATCTCAGTAGACACAGGAAAAATCTTTGACGGGATCGAACATTCATTCCTAGAAGGGTTTGGACTGGAGGGAACATACCTCAACCTAATTAAAGCTATATACAACAAACCCACAGCCAACATCATTCTAAATGAAGAAAAACTTGAAACATTCCCATTGAAATCAGGAACCACAGAGGGCTGCCCTCTATCCCCACTTTTTTCGATATAGTGCTTGAAACTCTAGCTAGAGCAGTAAGACAAGAGGAGTCACATTATTCTTATTTGCAGAAGATATACATAAGCGATCCCAAAGGTTTCACCAGAAAATTCTAGAAATGATTAACACTTTCATCAAAGTGTCAGATTACAAAATCAATATACAAAAATTATCCTTTCTGTATACAAATAGCAAGCAATCAGAGAAAGAGTTCAGGAAAACACTTCCATTCACAATAGTCTCAAAAAAAAAAAAAAAGTCTAGGAATAAACCTAACCAAAGACACTAAAGACCTCTTCAATATAAACTTTAAATCTTTGAAGAGATTGAAGAAGACATAAGGAGATGGAAAGACCTCCCGGGCTTATGGATTGGTAGAATTAATATAGTAAAAATGACCATCCTACAAGCAGCATGTGTTCTCTCTCATCTGTGGATCTTACCTCCAAATCCTTAGCTGTGAGTATATATCCTGATGTAAGCACAGGAGCCAGGAAAATGGGAAGGAACCATTGGATGAAGGGAAAGAAGGAGCTGGAGATAGGAGGTTAGTATGAGACAGATATTATCAAGGGGGAAATGGAGAAAATGGGTACTTCAACTCAGGAGGGAGCAGGGAGGGTTGTACAGGGGGAATAAAAGGTGAGATAAATAACCCTTAGATGGTATTGAAAACCAGAGGGAGATGCATTAGTTCAAAGAATTACTGAACAATGCACATGCAATACTCACATGAGTGCATATGTATAGCTTAAGACTATGTAACCAAAACTACTGTTCCAGGCAAGAGGAACCTCTCACAAGTTCTTGGTCAGGGTAGTCTGAGAGACTCCCAAAAGAGCACAGGTAGGGCTGGAGAGATGGCTCAGTGGTTTAGAGCACTGGCTGCTCTTGCAGAGGACCTGTGTTCAAGTCCCAGTACCCACATGGTGGCTAACAATCATCCGTAACTCCAATTCCAAGGGATCTGACGCCCTTTTCTGACTTCTGTGGGCACTGCATAACAGGGGTGTGCTCACACATATGCAGGCAGTACACTTAAAAATAATAAAAATATTAAAGAGCACAGGTTATTGCCACAGCCCTTGATTGCCTCCCAGAATTTTAAGGTAAGACCCTAGTGCTGAAGCAGTCCATACTTTAGACATAGGACTTGGAGCAATCAAAATGGGACTGACCTATAAGCCTCCTCCCTGAAGACTGGCTCTCATGGTATCAGAGGATACTCTGCCAGCTTCTAAGGGGGAAAACCAGTCAGTGGTCCTGCCCAGCTGTAAAGCCTAATAAACAATGATTGACCCAGCAGACTACCACTGTTGGTACTTTTATCTTGTGGGTAATCAATAGCTATCTAATGGGAATTAAGGCCCACTCAATGGGAGGGAACTTAAATGTGGTACTGTAAATATAACCGAATACACATGGCTGGAGAGGTCATAGATCCTAGAGAAAAGCCTACTTTTGCCACATTCGTAGACTAATGTAATTTCTTACTGTATTCTAAGTATGCATCCTCATGTTTACAGACAAATGTACCTCTCACCACTCATCAAAAAAGCTGCTTTTTGCACTGTACAGAGACTAACACAGAGTTCTACAACTGATCAATTGTAAAGAGTAATTGTCTTTGAGATGCTTAGTCCTAAGTGACAATTTTCAGTGCAACCTCTACACATAAGATGAGTGCATCCCTCAACTCTCACCAGAGAGATTTCCTTACACAGCAGATGGTAACTAACATAGAAACCCTCAACTGGCCAATGTGCAGAGTACAAGAGACTGCAGAGCTTATCCCTGAATAGGACACCTGATTTAGACTTCTGTCTCCAAGGCTCAGGGATCATTGCAGAAGAAGGGGCAGAAAGACTGTAAGAGCTGGAGGTGGTGAATAACCACAAGGAAGCAAGAGTTTTCCATACAACTGCTCAGTTACACATAGGATCTCACAGTAATGGTGACAGCATGGACAAGTCCCATGCAAGCTCAAACCAGATAGAATCCCAACATAGGCATGTGGAAGTAGGTAAAAATCACAATTTGTGTCAACTGATGACTCCTTGAAGGGGAAGAGACAGTCTCTTACAGAAATGGAGCTCTTGGTAGGTTGACCAGGTTCCTGTGGATAAACCCAAGGTGAGGACGTGTGATGACACAAATCAGACTCTGTAGGCTGTATTGTATATGTAGTAGAATACATTGTGTTGGGTGGCAGGCGGTAAGGGGGTGCGCAGATGGGGTTGGGAATCTAAATACTCTCAAATTATATTGTATGAAAATTGCAAAAAATACCCTGTTCAGTTTTTTCCTATTCTTTATTGGAAAATTCTTTCTTGCCTCTAATTGGAAACTGTCTCTCGCACATTTGACTCCTTCATTTTACTTTTTTTTTTGGGGGGGGGTCTTTTTGAGATAGGGATCCCTGTAACCCCAGCTGGTCTGGAACTCACTATGCAGACCAGGTTGGCCTCAAACACACAGAGGTCTGCCTGTCTCTGCCTCCTGCGTGCTGGGATTAAAGGTGTGCACCACCTTTACTTCTAAGACTAAAGACTAGGTAGCAGAGTTCCAAACCTGGCTCCGTGTACCAGCCACCTGCACGCAGTTGAGCTGCTGTTGTTCTCAGCTCTTGGGAAGTCCCTTAAGGAAACAGTCAACAAACATGACTTGTAGGGTGAGTCAAGATTATTCAAATGAAGATTTTGTTGATTAATGGTTTCGTTATGTTAGACAGTTTCTTTACCTCTTTAGCCTTTTTCATTTGTACAATAGCGTTAATGTGTTCAATGAAGAATTGTCACAAGATGATATAGAGACCACCTGGCATGTTCTTGACATTTAGTCATAGCAGTTCTTGACTAATGTTGACCCTCTTCATCTGTTTTTTTTTTCCTCCCTCTTCCACCCTTTCCTCCTTCATTGAAAGAGGACTTTTAAGAGTACAGTTTATTGTTAGATAATGGGATGAGTTAAAATGAGGATGCACTCAGCCATTTAGCTGCTGCCCAGTTCTTGAGGGAGGCCAGGTTAACCCTGTCTTTTTCCTTGTCCATTTGACTGGCAGGAAATTATGGTAGATACTAGAGATCAAAGTCAAATAGAGAGTGGTTATCTGCAGACTTCTTTGGGGAGTTTAAGTATCAAATTCTTCTAACACCTGCCTGTTGCTCAGAGCAGTGTTGTAAACCTTTTGAAAAGGAAGTAGCTGAATCCCTTCTATCAGAGGGCTTTTGCTAAAGAATTTGAGTTCTACCTGTAAGTACTTTTGCAGATCTCTATTTGCTTGTTGGTATTCTACATTGTAAGCTTCAAGGATCATATCCTTGTTTGCAGTTATATCCCAGTGCCTGCCTAGTGCTTATGGTAGGTACTTGGTTTGTGTTTATTAAATACAAACTTAAAATAATGAACCATGTATCTGATTGGTAAACTGGGTGTATATGTACAAATACTCATTTCACATAGTATGTAAGTGGAAACTTGTGTGTTCACTTTTTTTTTTTTTTTTTTTTTTGGGCCTATCTGTAACTTTAGATATCTTGCAGACAGAATATCATTGAGTTTTATACTTTTATTCAAATTGCTTTTTAATTGGCACTTTTAGACCCTTTCACCCTGATGTAGTTTATCAGTGTGTTTAGATTTAAGTCTATGTATTGCTATTGTGCCCTATTTGCTTCGTGTGGTCTCAGGTCCTTTTTCCTTGCTTTCTTGCTTTGTTTTCGGTTGAGTATTTTGGATGATGAATTTCTGCCTCTACTTCCACTTTAGTGAATCCACTTGGTTGCCCTAGGATTTGTGCTGTGTTCCTTTACTGCATCCTGCTTTATTTATTTATTTTTTTGCATGTGTATGTGTGTCTGTGTGTGTGTGTGTGTGTGTGTGTGTGTGTGTGTGAGTGTGCGTGTGTGTGTGTGTCTGCGGATATGTGCATGTCCAGGGAGGCCAGAAAGCCATCCTGCAGATGTCATCCTCAGGAAAGTATCCACCTCCTCTGAGACAGTCTCTCTTCCACCTGAAGCTTGCTAGTTAGGCTAGACTGGGTAGCTAGTGAGCCCTAAGGATCCTCCTACCTCCCGAAGTTTGGTTTTACAAGTACATGCCACCATGTCCAGCTTTTTGACATGGGTTCTGGGGATTGGACTCTGGTCCTTACACTTGCAAGGCCAAGACTTTACCAGCTGAGCCACCCCTCCAGCCTCTCAGGCTTCTTTAAATGGTATTCTAATGGTTTGGAATTTAAATGGTTGCTTCATGGATGACATGAGATATTTGTATTCTCAGCCCTTCCTTTCTGTTCATAGTGCTGTTGTCTGCATTTTGACTCTCTAAGCTTTGAACCCCACAATATGTGATACTTTTAGGTTTTGAACAATTATGTTCTTTAAGTTTAAAGTAAGGAATGTGTTTTTATTTTGGGACATGTATTTGCTTGTTCTGCCTCTCCTCAGTTGTGTAAGCCCTTCTGCCTGAAGAATTTCTCTAACATTTCTTTTTTTAAAATTATTTCTACTTTATGTGTGTAAGTATATTGCCTACATGTATGTAAGTGCACCTGTGTTGTGCAATGCCTGCAGAAATCAGAAGAGGATGTTGGATTCCCCCGGAACTGGAGTTACAGATGGTTATTAGCTGCCATGTGGGTGCTAGGAATTGAACCCAGGTCCTCTACAAGAGCAGCCAGTGCTCTTAACTGCTGAGCCACCTCTCCAGCCCCTTCTTTAACATTTCTTATAGTATAGGTCTTTTGCTGTTGAATTCCCAAAGCCTTTTTGTCCTATTGAAAGAAGTTGTACCTTCATACAGGAAAGACTTTAAGAAATCTGTTTTTAGTGCCAGCAACATTTGTTTATGAAGTTTATTTTTTCTTTAAAAAAAAGGGGGGGGGCTGGAGAGATGGCGCAGAGGTTAAGAGCACTGATTGCTCTTGAAGATGACCCGGGTTCGATTCCCAGCACCCACATGGCGGCTACGAACCGTCCTTAACTCCAGTTCCAGGGGAATCCAAAACCCTCTTCTGACCTCCACGGCATTGCACAACACAGGTGCACTCACATACACGCAGGCAATACACTC